>NW_028318692.1:0-175000 GCF_062004578.1 Staurois parvus
AGTCCTTGAGCTTGGTTTTATGTTTTATTAAGGGGTGTTGAACTTGGATGGGGTAAGGTGTGTATGCTGTAGGTGGCCCAGACAGCAGGAAGATCGGTGTGGTGGGGGAGAGCAGTTGCAGGAGGATGCACTATGTATCTCTCCCTCCAGCAACTGAGAGCCGGTTTGAGGTTTCTCCCCCTCTCCCTCCCACCGGCTTTCTGCTGCTGGAGGGAGAGACAGACCTGGCCGGATGGAGGGGGTGCCCTGGTGTTACTGAGTGGGCGCTCTCCGCTGAGCTCCTTTCCCTGCCCGCACTCAGAGCCAGGACCAGGGGACAGCCGGGAGCAGGGAGAGGAGAAGTGGTGGAGAGGAAAGAGTCTGGAGGAGGTGAGCTGTGTTCTCCGGGCTCTCCTTCCTGTCGTCCTGTAAGCCGTGTACCGGGGTGGGCTCCCCAGGATACAGTGAAATCACGAACGAGGAAAGCAACCCCAACACCAGCTTTTGTCACAACAGAATTTTACTTAGATGTGGCAAATAAACACAACCACAAATGCTGGAAACATACAATAAATTTACATACACCCAGCCCAAAGGCTGAGACCCTTGTGCTGCACAGCACGGCGCCTCCTGATGGATGAAGGCAGAAAGTGAAGTAATTTACCTACTGGGGGGCACAACTAAGCTGCCACACCTTACCTTTTATTACCCTAAAAGAGCAGGAATCAGTGTATGGGTGTATGGTATGGGCTAGCCTGCGGTGCAGCACAACAGCTTACAATCTTACACAAATCTACAGTATTCCCCCTCCCACAACTGGTCCTGCAGCACGTGCCTGAGTATTCCTTCTGAGCAAAACGCCCGTCTGGCTTGAGTTTGTAGGATTTTATCAGCTCTCCAATGTGAAATGTCACTTTAAGTTGTGGAGTCCTTCCAATAATCAGTAATAACACTTGTGGCCTGACACAAACAGAGATCCTAACTAACTATAGGCCTGGATTCAGTCTCAAGGCGCCAACACTGAAATGAGGTGCGTGCACGGTCTTACCGACCTGGGTCTGCTTTGCATCCGCCGGAGACTCTGAACAGAACAAATGTCTCTCCAGCAGGCCTGCGATATTGTAGTGTATGCTGTGTTGTACCTCGGCTCTCAGCTTCCTGGCAACAATCTCATCAGCTTCACTCAGCTGCAGCTCACACAGCCCCTTCATTCAGCATTCTCCAGAACATGGCTCCTGCATTCAGCATCATCCAAAAAATGGCTGCAGTCTCCTCTTCCTGTTCACTAAAAACCCCACCTCTTCATGAATATACAAATATCTATGCAGTCTGAGCCTGTGTTAGAAAAACACTGACATCTTGTGGCTAAACCGCAGAATGTCAGTCAAAACATCAATTTACTCCACACCATAATTTACTGCACACAGTGTTCAAACAATGAGAGCTGTTTCCCCATTTCACAGTCCATCCAGCACATGAGACACGATCACTAATAGATCGTATGGGACTGCACACACACAGTATGATTACCACCCCCAGCCAGGGGCGGACTGACAACTCATGGGGCCCCCAGGCAATAGGGGATCATGGGGCCCCTGTGTCCTGGCCCAAACTCAAAAAAGCCTATGAAAAGCGTACCAGGGGCATCTCATGGGGCCCCCTAGTGACCCCGGGCCCTCGAGCAATGCCCGAGTTTCCAAATGGTCAGTCTGCCCCTGCCCCCATTTCCTGCTGCCTGGAGATCAGCAACCCTTGGAGGAGGTGGGGGTGTGGGGGCAATCATACTGTGTGTGTGCAGTCCCATATGATCTGAAAGAGAAGAGAGAGGGAAGAGAGAGAGAGAGGTGGAAGAGAGAGAGAGAGAAAGGGGGGAGGGAAGAGAGAGAGAAAGGGGGGAGGGAAGAGAGAGAGAGAAAGTGGAGGGGGGAGAGAGAGAGAAGGAAGAGAGGGGGGAGGGAAGAGAGAGGGGGGAAGAGAGAGAGAGAGAGGGGGGGCGGAAGAGAGGGGGGGCGGAAGAGAGAGGGGGGGAAGAGAGAGAGGGGGGAGAAGGAGGAAAGAGAGATATGGAAGAGAGAGGGGGAGAGGGAAGAGAGAGGGGGGTAGAGAGAGAAAGAGAGAGAGGGGGAAATGAGAGAGAGAGGGGAGAGAGAGAGGGAAGAGAGAGGGGGAGAGAGAGGGAAGAGAGAGGGAGAGAGAGAGGGGGGGAAGAGGGAACAGAGAGAGGGGAAGAGAGAGATGGAAGAGAGAGAGGGGGGAGAGAGAGGGGGGTGAGAGGGAAGAGAGAGGGGGGTAGAGAGAGAAAGAGAGAGAGGGGGAAATGAGAGAGAGAGAGGGGAGAGAGAGAGGGGAGAGAGAGAGGGGAGAGAGAGAGGGAAGAGAGAGGGGGAGAGAGAGGGAAGAGAGAGAGAGGGGGGAGAGGGAACAGAGAGAGGGGAAGAGAGAGATGGAAGAGAGAGAGGGGGGAGAGAGAGGGGGGTGAGAGGGAAGAGAGGGAAGAGAGAGAGAGAGGGGGAGATAGAGATAGATAGAGAGAGAGAGGGGGGGAAGAGAGAGAGGGGGGGATAGAGATAGAGAGAGGGGGAGAGAGAGAGGCACACAGGGCAGATAAAAGAGTAACATTTCCCTGCTATTGATTCTCTTTTGTTGCTAAAACTGATATAAGTGATGCAGAAATATGTGACTTGAACTCATGCTGCTCTCTTCCATCGATTTCTTAAGGTATCCTTTTGCTGGCCATACATGGGGAAATTTTCAAGCAATTTCAATCACGTTCCATTGGCTTCAACAGTCAACCAGATCAGTACAATCGACCACCAACCATTTCTATAAATATCAGGCAGAGATGTCGGTTTCTGAATTACTTTTGTGATCAAAAGTCGATGAAAGGTGGTTGGAATTATTTGACAATTGCAGTTTATATGACCAGGACATGGATTCCTCTCTCTCAGGGCAAAGCTATTAGTCGGCTAATAACTGAACCTCTGCGTGTAATTGGTTTAATTTCGGCAGTTATTCAGCCATGATCACTGTGCTACATACAGTCAAATCTAGAGTCTCAAGCATGTGAAAATCACACCAACCATGACTCTGCTCATATTTCTGGTAAAAACTCAAAGTATGAGCTTACGTCGTGTTTTCCCATTATTCCCTTTTTTGCTCCAATCATCCCTGTGGGATAATCATCATGTCAGCCCCCCCCCCCCCCCTGCTGTAATCGGGCTCCTCTGTTCCTCTTCTCAGCTCCGAGCGCTCATAATTTTTATCCTGGCTGGAACACGAACGCGCTCCGCGGGTGTAATTATCATTATCGCTAATGGGTCAGACGTTGTAGGTACGGCGTCGGGGAAACCTCGGGGATCTGTACAGGTCACCTCACTTCATAGCCAATCAAATATTCAAATAATTATAACAACGCTGGCAGAAGAAGCTCTTAGCAATAAGGGGATGTGAGGAACAGCGGTGCGATAAAGGGCCAAATATAACTGCCGAGAAATAATAAGGCCGTGGCAGGGGCGGACTGACCATTTGGAAACTCGGGCACTGCCCGAGGGCCCAGGGTCAGTAGGAGGCCCCATGAGATGCCCCTGGTACCTTTTTCATAGGCTTTTTTGAGTTTGGGCAAGGACACAGGGGCCCCATGATCCCCTATTGGCCGGGGGCCCCCATGAGTTGTCAGTCCACCCCTGGGCCTTGGGATATAGAAGCTCAAAAACATTTATACAAATCAGAAATGTAAAGCCCAACTTAAGTCTCTGAAATACATACAATACACAGCCAGACAGACGTGCCTCTATTATTCTCATGTTACAGCAGGTATGTACTTATTTACTATGGTCAAAAAAATTAAAGGAAGACTTTGTAATCCGAGTCTAGCATCAAGGCGATGAAACTCCTGGGATATTGATCTGGTCAGGTAAGTAGCAGAGGGTGTTGTTCATCAGTTTCAGCTGCTTTGGTGTTAATGAAATTACAACAGGTGCACTAGATGGGCAACAATGAGACGACCCCCAAAACAGGAATGGTTTTACAGGTGGAGGCCACTGACATTTTTTTCCTACTTATCTTTTCTGACTTTTTTTCACTAGTTTTGCATTTGGCTAGGGTCAGTGTCACTACTGGTAGCATGAGGTGGTTGAATGGCCCCCATGTTCGTCTGACCTAAATCCAATAGAAAACTTCTGGGATGTCATGTTTCAGTCCATCCGACGCCGCCAGGTTGCACCTCAGACTGTCCAGGAGCTCAGTGATGCCCTGGTCCAGATCTGGGAGGAAATCCCCCAGGACACCATCCGTGGTCTCATTAGGAGCCTCCCCCCGACGTTGTCAGGCATGCATACAAGCACGTGGGGGCCATACAGACTACTGAGGACCATTCTGAGTTGCTGCAATGACATTTCAGCAAAATGGACTCGCCTGCTGCACCATTATTTCACTTTGATTTTCGGGGTGTCTTTGAATTCAGTCCTCTGTAGGTCGATCATTTTCATTTCCATCAAACAATGGGGCATCCTTATGTTCCTAACACATTACCCCGTCCATGTCAGTATGGAGATCCAGCAGGAGATGGTTCCCCATTGAGATCTGATGTGTTTTCAAAGAGTTCCTTTAATTTTTTTGAGCAGTGTTTTTAAGTGAATGTACAATATATATATATGTAAATCACTGCCTAAATTGATGGTACTGTAATATTGTAGGGCTTGCGCAACAAATCCCAGGCGCCAGGTCACTGTGGTGACTAGAAATTGTGTTCTGGCACCTGGGTTCACACACTGTCTCCCATTGACTTCCAAGGGAAATCACGCCCCAGTGGGAAATCACGTCCCATAGATTTCATTGGGAAATTGTGCCCCATAGACTTCATTGGGAAATTGCTCCCCATAGACTTCAGTGGGAAATCGCCTCCCATAGACTTCAATGGGAAATCACCTCTTGTAGACTTCAATGGGAAAACGCCTCTTGTAGACTTCAATGGGAAAACGCCTCCCATAGACTTCAACGGGAAAATGCCTCCACATAGACTTCACCAGGAAAACTCCTCCCATAGACTTCAACGGGACAACTCCTCCCATAGACTTCAACGGGAAAACTCCTCCCATAGACTTCAACGGGAAAACTCCTCCCATAGACTTCAACGGGAAAACTCCTCCCATAGACTTCAACGGGAAAACTCCTCCCATAGACTTCAATAGGAAAATGCCTTTCATAGACTTCAACGAGGGAAACGCCTCCCATAGACTTCAAGGGGAAAACTCCTCCCATCAGGGGCGGACTGACCATTTGGAAACTTGGGCACTGCCCGAGGGCCTGGGGTCAGTAGGGGGCCCCATGAGATGCCCCTGGTACCTTTTTCATAGGCTTTTTTGAGTTTGGGCAAGGACACAGGGGCCCCATGATCCCCTATTGCCCGGGGGCCCCATGAGTTGTCAGTCCGCCCCTGCCTCCTATAGACTTCAAGGGGAAAACGCTTTCCCATAGACTTCAACGGGAAAACGCCTCCCCATAGACTTGAAGGGGAAAACTCCTCCCCTAGACATCAACAGGAAAACGCCTACCATAGGCTTCAAGGGGAAAACGCCTCCCATAGACTTCAAGGGGAAAACGCCTCCCATAGACTTCAAGGGGAAAATGCCTCCCACAGACTTCAACAGGAAAACTCCTGTCAATAACAACCCTATGCGAACATTTATCTCCACATGCAATTCTACTCTATCCCTTGCAAGTCTGGAACGCATTGCTACAAACTGGCACAGGACCCTTTTCATAAAGGCACTCAAAGTACAATGCACGTGGATCGTATTTGTGTGAACCACCTCAATAGGAACACAAAATATCTAGCCTGTCATGCGAATCTGTGAGTTTCAAAACTAATCCAGAAATGCATATGTGTGAACCAGGGCGGCTCCATTCACACCTGGATGTTTTGGGATTGCAGCAGAATTGCTGTGCTTGTAAAATGCAGGTTCAGGTGCCATTTTTTTCAATGGCACCTAAAATGTAGTGCAGTTTTGCCATCATTGAACCACGTCGAGTGAAGTCCTAGGTGCTGACAACCCACGCTACGCTAAAAAAAGACTGGTTCCTAGATTTTTAAAAAAAATTGTCAAGCCCTGATGTACGGTGTCAAAATCTGTGCATCCCAACAGACCTAGTGCACTCCATAATCAGCTCTCAGTAACATGCCTTGCTTGACACCCCCCCCCCCTCAACTTTTCTGTAATACAAGTCTGTGTAAGCCGAGAGGTGTGGCTGCTACTCAGCTCTTCCAGAACAGAGCACTGCAGAGGGAGAGCTAAAATGATTTACGTGGAGAAAAAAAAAGTTTTGCCTTTGCTGCTAAAGTCCAGCTTGGGAAAAAGATAAAGTTGGTATTCTCCAAGTTCAAATTTAAAAAAAGAAAAAAAAAGCTACACGTACCTGCTCTCATGTTCTGTGCCCTGAAGGAAATAAAAAATGTATTTGCTGTCTATCTACTCCGAATATTTCAATGATTGCATTACAAATACGTAGTCCAGGTGATTGTGCCATGGTCAGTCCTCTCTACTACTTGCAGTCCAAGTCCTGACGAAGGGAAGTTCTGTGGGGGGGTTGCTAGTAGAAAGAAAAAATACCTTTTTGGCTGCAGGAAACATCATCAAAAATAAACGTCCACTTTCTAGCATATATTTAATCATTTTACTTCCTCAATAAATAATAGGCGGCCTTATACAGGAGAAGGGAATACCGATTGATGTCCGCACTTCCCACTCACTGCTCTTATCTCCGATTCTTCTTCCATGGAGAGGACCTGACAGCACAGAGAGGACACACCATCCCTGATGAGGAGCTCTCCAGAAGAAGATAAACTACAAAGTCCCACACATCATCACACGGCACCACTTCATCCGCCAACAACCGCTTGTAAAAGGAGCTACTTAGGGGAAACATTCACATGAAACAAATGTTTATTTTATATTTGTTAATCCCTGAAATATTAGGAAATACCGGATACTGCAGGACCGCTGAGCAGCATGAGGAAATATGACACGACGGATCAACCGTAGAGGAACAACTCAATGCTGTGTCAGTAATATACACAAATCCCCAAAAGCAATCCTTCCTTCCATCCTTCCTTCCATCCTTCCTTCCATCTCTACCTTCCTTCCTTCCCTGGCTTTATTCTTTTTTTCTTTCTTCCTTCCTTCTCTACCTTTCTTTTTCCTTCCTTCCTTCCCTGTCTTCCTTCTTCCTTCCTTCTCTACCTTCCTTCCTAACGTACTTCCTTCCCTGTCTATCGTCTTTCTTTTCTTTTCTTTCTTTCTTTCTTTTCTTTTTCCTTCCTTTCTTCTATCCTTCCTTCCCTGTCTTTCTTCCTTCCTTCTCTACCTTTCTTCTTCCTTCCTTCCTTCTCTGCCTTTATTTTTCCTTCCTTAATTCTGTCCTTCCTTCCCTGTCCTTCTTTCCTTCTCTACCTTTCTTCTTCTTCCTTCCTTCTTTGCCTTTCTTTGCCTTCCTTCGTTCCTTGTTTTTCTTCCTTCCATCTCTATCTTTCTTTTTCCTTCCTTCCTTGTTTTTCTTCCTTCCTTCTCCATCTTTCTTTTTCCTTCCTTCCTTCTATACCTTTCTTTTCCCTTCCTTCCTTCCTTCTTCCTCTACCTTCCTTCCTTCTATCCTTCCTTCTCTATCTTCTACCTTCCTTCCTTCCCTTTCTTTTCCCTTCCCTCTTCCTTTCCTTTCCCTCCCTTCCATTTCTTTTTCCTTCCCTCTTCCTTTCCTTTCCCTCCCTCCCTTCCTTCCTTCTCTACCTTCCTTCCTTTTTGATTGAAGTGAACATCATACCTATTGTTCAAGCGGATTTACATGCATTTAGGTGTATCAGGCTTTTTTTTTGTATCAGGCTCCTGAACGTGCTGGAAGTGTTTTTTTTCTGCCTCTAAATGCTCCTGTCTTTAAACCCCTATGTGTCTGTGCAGAGGCATTTAAAGGCAGAGAGCGTGCAGAGGCAGAAAAAACCCCAATGCCAGCGCCTTCAGTAGCTGCAGTGATTTAGCAGAAAAACCTCCTGATGTACCTAAACACATGTAAACCCACTAACATTGAGGGGCATTCACAGGCAGAAAAGAAACAGGGGGGCTGCATTAAAAATTTTCAGTGTGCATGAGACTTTAAGAAGGATTTTCCTTTATTGCTGGCCCCGGTCTCCTCCTTACTGGCAAAGATCTTGGACCTTCTTGCTTGTGCCGTCTTCACACATGTGCAAGGGAAAACTCCCTCCTATACAGAGGTGCCAAAGGTCTCACCTGGGTCCTGAAGACTGGCCAGAGCCCTTGAGTCAGGTTGCAATGAACAAAACCTGTAGTGAAGGAATGGCTGAAGGATACAAACCGCCCAGTGGGAAGGCACCCAGCTAGGAACACTCACAGTTCTGTGCAACAATATACAGTAGAATGAAGCAGGTCCTGATGCACCGACAGCGTCTGTCTCCGAGGGTGGAAGGTGGCCTGGCAAGTATGAGCCTAATGGGGAGGATTGCCAGGTAGGATAGCATGTCCCTACTCGTCCAGAACCTTTCCCTCCCACTATTCACTTTACCTGACAGAGGTAACATGTCCATACACCGTCCACTCGCAAAATGCGTGCCACGTCCGGGAGCCAGTGTCTTAAATAGAGTCTGCCTGGCTCAAGATGGCCACCAGAGTCACATGGGACAGCGCCATCCAACCAAATCACAAGCCCATGTCATTCTTGCCTAGGCAAAAAGGAAGGAAGTGCTCTGCAGCACGAAAAAAAGTCAACATTTTTAAAAAATGATCCAACAGTGAGAGAAGCAAGGCTGAGCCAGGTGCAACAAATTCGTTTTTTCGGGTGACGGTCTGCTTTACCTCCTTTCCTGAGTTTATGAGGTGCAGCACAGATTACACGCAGTTGAAAACTTCAGAGCAGTGGTTGTTCCCCTTCCTTTGCTCGGTGCGCACTTCATAAGGACAATCTTAGCTTTTCAGGGGGTGTGACAGGCAGTGAGAGGGCCTTATGTCACCTCCTGTGTTAGACACCCCAAAACCCGACAGCACAGTTGGAGAGTAGGTGCAGCGTGGCCCCATTACCTTGAATGGGTCATGTTCAGCAGGCTGCTAAAATGGGATAGCGGGGATCATTTTTGTGTATAGCCCCCATACGGCTGCATTTGCAGCTTAGGGGGGCCTCCCAACCGCCAGTGTAAAGTAAGCAGGGGGCTTCCCAACTGTCAGTGTAAACTAAGCGGGGTGGCTTCCCAACCACCAGTGTAAACTAAGCAGGGGAAGGGGGCTTCCCAACCGCCAGTGTAAACTAAGTGGGGGGCTTCCCAACCGCCAGTGTAAACCAAGCAGCGGAGGGGGGGCTTCCCAACCACCAGTGTAAACTAAGCGGGGGGACTTCCCAACCGCCAGTGTAAACTAAGCAAGGGAGGGGGGCTTCCCAACTGCCAGTGTAAACTAAGTGGGGGGGGCTTCCCAATCGCCAGTGTAAACTAAGCAGGGGAGGGGGGCTTCCCAACGGCCAGTGTAAACTAAGCGGAGGAGCTTCCCAATCGCCAGTGTAAACTAAGCAGGGGAGGGGGGTTTCCCAACCTCCAGTGTAAACTAAGCGGGGGGGGGCTTCCCAACCTCCAGTGTAAACTAAGCGGGGGGGGCTTCCCAACCGCCAGTGTAAACTAAGCGGGGGGGGCTTCCCAACCGCCAGTGTAAACTAAGCGGGGGGGCTTCCCAACCGCCAGTGTAAACTAAGCGAGGGGTGCTTCCCAACCGCCAATGTAATCATGTAATCTAAGCGGGGGGACTTTCCAACAGCCAGTGTAAACTGAGCAGTGGGTGAGCTTCCCAGCCGCCAGTGTAAAGTAAGCAAGGGGGGGGGAACTTCCCAACCACCAGTGTAAACTATGCGGGGGAAGGCTTCCCGACCGCCAGTGTAAACTAATCCTTATAGCACTTCTTAGAACATCTGAAAGCAAAGTTCGTAGTCCTCTCCCCTAACACCTGCCTTCATGAGCCCATCCTGTATTACAGGTGAAACTCGAAAAATTAGAATATGGTGCAAAAGTTCATTTATTTCAGTGCAGCAACTTAAAAGGTGAAACTAATATATGAGAGAGACTCATTACATGCAAAGCAAGATAGTTCAAGCCGTGATTTGTCATCATTGTGATGATTATGGCTTACAGCTCATGAAAACCCCAAATCCACAATCTCAGAAAATGAGAATATTGTGAAAAGGTGGAATATTCTCGGCTCAAAGTGTCCCACTCTAATCAGCTCATTCAGCCATAACACCTGCAAAGGGTTTCTGAGCCTTTAAATGGTCTCTCAGTCTGGTTCAGTAGGAATCACAATCATGGGAAAGACTGCTGACCTGACACCATCACTGACACCCTCCATAAGGAGGGAAAGCCTCAAAAGGGAATTGCAAAAGAAGTTGGATGTCCCCAAAGTGCTGTATCAAAGCACATTAATAGAAAGTTATGTGGAAGGGAAAAGTGTGGAAGAAAACGGTGCACAAGCAGCAGGGATGACCGCAGTCTGGAGAGGATTGTCAGGAAAAGGCCATTCAAAAGTGTTGGGTACTTTCACAAGGAGTGGACTGAGGCTAGAGTCAGTGCATCAAGAGCCACCACACACAGACAGATCCTGGACATGGGCTTCAAATATCGTATTCCTCTTGTCACGCCGCTCCTGAACAACAAACAACGTCAGAAGCGTCTTGCCTGGGCTAAAGAAAAACAGACCTGGTCTGCTGCTCAGTGGTCCAAAGTCCTCTTTTCTGATGAGAACAACTTTTGCATCTCATTTGGAAACCAAGGACCCCGAGTATGGAGGAAGAATGGAGAGGCCCAAGGACCCTGAGTATGGAGAAAGAATGGAGAGACCCAAGGACCCCGAGTATGGAGGAAGAATGGAGAGGCCCAAGGACCCCGAGTATGGAGGAAGAATGGAGAGGCCCAAGGACCCCGAGTATGGAGGAAGAATGGAGAGGCCCAAGGACCCCGAGTATGGAGGAAGAATGGAGAGGCCCAAGGACCCCGAGCATGGAGGAAGAATGGAGAGGCCCAAGGACCCCGAGTATGGAGGAAGAATGGAGGGGCCCAAGGACCCCGAGTATGGAGGAAGAATGGAGAGGCCCAAGGACCCCGAGTATGGAGGAAGAATGGAGAGGCCCAAGGACCCCGAGTATGGAGGAAGAATGGAGAGGCCCAAGGACCCCGAGCATGGAGGAAGAATGGAGAGGCCCAAGGACCCGAGTATGGAGGAAGAATGGAGGGGCCCAAGGACCCAGAGTATGGAGGAAGAATGGAGAGGCCCAAGAACCCCGAGTATGGAGGACGAATGGAGAGGCACAAGGACCCCGAGTATGGAGGAAGAATGGAGAGGCACACACTGCAAGATGCTTGAAGTCCAGTGTGAGGTTTCCACAGTCTGTGTTGATTTGGGGAGCCATGTCATCTGCTGGTGTTGGTCCACTGTGCTTCATTAAGTCCAGGGTCAGCGCAGCCATCTACCAGGAGATTTTGGAGCACTTCAAGCTTCCTTCCGCAGACGAGCTTTATGGGGATGCTGACTTCATTTTCCAGCAGGACTTGGCACCTCCCACACTGCCAAAAGCACCAAAACCTGGTTCTATGACCGTGGGATTACCTGGTTCAAAGACCGTGCTTGATTGGCCAGCAAACTGGCCTGACCTGAACCCCATAGAGAATCTATGGGGAATTTCCAAGAGAAAGATGAGAGACATGAGACCGAACAATGCAGAAGAGCTGAAGGCCGCTATTGAAGCATCCTGGTCTTCCATAACACCTCAGCAGTGCCACAGGCTGATAGCTTCCATGCCACGCCGCATTGAGGCAGTAATTGCTGCAAAAGGGGCCCAAACCAAGTACTGAGTACATATGCATGCTTCTACTTTTCAGAGGTCCGATATTGTTCTATGTACAATCCGTGTTTTATTGATTGCATGGAATATTCTCATTTTCTGAGATTGTGGATTTGGGGTTTTCATGAGCTGTAAGCCATAATCATCACAATGATGACAAATCACGGCTTGAACTATCTTGCTTTGCATGTAATGAGTCTCATATATTACTTTCACCTTTTAAGTTGCTGCACTGAAATAAATGAACTTTTGCACCATATTCTCATTTTTCGAATTTACCTGTAAATATTAATTTATAAGACCAAAACTATTTGAATCAATTGGTAACATTTGCAAAAAAAAAAAATCTAATAACATTGACGGAAAATATTTTTTGCTTCCCGTATATATTGATTTTTTTTTTTATTTGGGATAAAATAACCCCCCCCCAAATCTGAGAAATGTGGCAAGTAGAGGGTTAAACATCAGCAAACACACGGCGTGTGCGGCCGTTCTTGGCAGGAGCCGCGGCGGACGCTGAAAACAAATCGCTTGCTTCATAACTGTTTGTGCAATACACAGAGGCTGCACGCGGCCACAATCTTTCTTGGCGAGCGGCTTTGTATTTCAATCCCCGGGGGATCATTTTCTGTTTATTTCCCCTGACAGGACACCAGAAAGTAAAGTGACCTTTAATCGCCAGGACCGAGAACGATCGAAAAGAAAGGCGCAGATAGGACATAGATTACACTCTGCGCTTCCCCTTTTCTTTTTAGTCAATGTTTGCACCCATGATGGGGGCAAGGGCCTCATCCCCATCCAGTGATCTCAGAGGATGTGGTGGCAAGGGCCTCATCCCCATCCAGTGATCTCAGAGGATGTGGGGGCAAGGGCCTCATCCCCATCCAGTGATCTCAGAGGATGTGGGGGCAAGGGCCTCATCCCCATCCAGTGATCTCAGAAGATGTGGGGGCAAGGGCCTCATCCCCATCCAGTGATCTCAGAGGATGTGTGGGCAAGGGCCTCATCTCCATCCAGTGATCTCAGTAGATGTGGGGGTAAGGTCCTCATCCCCATCCAGTGATCCCAGAAGATGTGGGGGCAAGGGTCTCATCCCCATCCAGTGATCTCAGAAGATGTGGGGGCAAGGTCCTCATCCCCATCCAGTGATTTCAGAAGATGTGGGGGCAAGGGCCTCATCCCCATCCAGTGATCTTAGAAGATGTGGAGCAAAGGCCTCATCCCCATCCAGTGATCTCAGAAGATGTGGGGGCAAGGGCCTCATCCCCATCCAATGATCTCAGAAGATGTGGGCCAAGGGCCTCATCCCCATCCAGTGATCTTAGAAGATGTGGGGGCAAGGGCCTCATCCCCATCCAGTGATCTCAGAAGATGTGGGGGCAAGGGCCTCATCCCCATCCAGTGATCTCAGAAGATGTGGGGGCAAGGGTCTCATCCCCATCCAGTGATCTCAGAAGATGTGGGGGCAAGGGCCTCATCCCCATCCAGTGATCTCAGAGGATGTGTGGGCAAGGGCCTCATCTCCATCCAGTGATCTCAGTAGATGTGGGGGCAAGGTCCTCATCCCCATCCAGTGATCCCAGAAGATGTGGGGGCAAGGGTCTCATCCCCATCCAGTGATCTCAGAAGATGTGGGGGCAAGGTCCTCATCCCCATCCAGTGATTTCAGAAGATGTGGGGGCAAGGGCCTCATCCCCATCCAGTGATCTTAGAAGATGTGGAGCAAAGGCCTCATCCCCATCCAGTGATCTCAGAAGATGTGGGGGCAAGGGCCTCATCCCCATCCAATGATCTCAGAAGATGTGGGGGCAAGGGCCTCATCCCCATCCAGTGATCTCAGAAGATGTGGGGGCAAGGGCCTCATCCCCATCCAGTGATCTCAGAAGATGTGGGGGCAAGGGCCTCATCCCCATCCAGTGATCTCAGAAGATGTGGGGGCAAGGGTCTCATCCCCATCCAGTGATCTCAGAAGATGTGGGGGCAAGGGCCTCATCCCCATCCAGTGATCTCAGAAGATGTGGGGGCAAGGGCCTCATCCCCATCCAGTGATCTCAGAAGATGTGGTGGCAAGGGCCTCATCCCCATCCAGTGATCTCAGGAGATGTGGTGGCAAGGGCCTCATCCCCATCCAGTGATCTCAGAAGATGTGGGGGCAAGGGCCTCATCCCCATCCAGTGATCTCAGAAGATGTGGGGGCAAGGGCCTCATCCCCCCGGGGCGTGCAGCGGCGAGATCTATGGTGCTCGATATTGGCCTGCTGTCATCAACCCAGATAAAAACGTGATTGCTCTCTGATCACATGTCATCTAGAATGGAATCCATTCATGACACCATTGCTTACTACTGTGTGTGATCTATGATTGATCACCAGCTATCACATGGTACCTGTGCCTATCACAGCACCCTGTACCATGTGATAGCTGTGGTCAATCACAACATCACAACAGTACCTACCCAGACTGCCATTGTCTCCCTGACATGCCGATCAGCAGGCTCTGCCCAGTGATTCACGGCCAGGACCTGCCGATCTTTGGAACTAGCTTTAGGAGAGAGGTCTGTGCACGGGCGGACTGAAAACTCATGGGGCCCCCGGGCATAAGAGGATCATTGGGCCCCTGTGTCCTTGCCCAAACTCAAAAAAGCCTATGAAAAAGGTACCAGGGGCATCCCCTACTGACCCCGGGCCCTCAGGCAGTGCCCGAGTTTCCAAATGGTCAGTCCACCCCTGGGTCTGTGTTGGTAAAAAACACAGATCTCTCTGCTGACAGCGGGGATGTGACAGTTTTTGTCTTCCTGCTTTGCAAGTAAATAAAATCTGTCCCATCCCCTAGTAAAACTGTACACAGTCAACACCTTCCTTCCATCCCAGTGTTACTAGTACAGTGTCAGTGCATTTTATTAGCACTGATCACAGAATTAGTGTCACTGGTCATGTAAGTGGCAGTTAGTGTCAGATTGCCCGCCATACTGTCACAGCCCCACTATAAGTTGCTGATCGCCAAAGCTCCTCGGCCTTATGGCTACGATTACGTGAAGTTGCTGATCACTGCCATTACTTACTGATCACTGCCAAAAAAAAAAAAAAAACCAATATATATTCCGTCATTTGTAAACGTGATCATAGTCACGCAAACCAATTAACCACTTGCCTACCGGGCACTTATACCCCCTTCCTGTCCAGGCCAATTTTCAGCTTTCAGCGCTGTTGCACTTTGATTGACAATTGCTCGGTCATGCAACATTGTACCCATATGAAATTTTTATCATTTTTTTCTCACAAATAGAGCTTTCTTTTGGTGGTATGTAATCGCTGCTGGGCACTTTACTTTTTGTGCTATAAGCAAAAAAATGCAAAAAAATTTGAAAAAAAAAAAGTTTCTTTGTTTCTATTATAAAATTTTTCAAACAGGTAATTTTTCTCCTTCACTGATGTGCGTTGATGAGGCAGCACTGATGGGCACTGATATGCGGCACTGATAAGCAGCACTAATGAGGTGTCACAGATAGGTGGCACTGATATGCGGCACTGATTGGTGGCACTGATAGGTGACACTGATAATGGGTACTGATGGACAGCACTGATAGGTGGCACTGACTGACATCACTGCTGGGCACTGACTGGCGGCACTGCTGCGCACTGACTGGCACAACCGCTGGGCACTGACTGGTGGCACTGCTGGGCTGCACTGATGGGTGGCACTGGTGGGCACAGGTGGGTGGCACTGGTGGGCACAGGTGGGTGGCACTACTGGGCACAGGTAGGTGGCACTTCTGGGCACAGGTGGTGACACTGCTGGGTGGCACAGGTGGGCGCACTGCTGGGCACAGGTGGGCGGAACTTGTGTGTAGCACTGCTGGGCACCGATCATCAGGGCACTGATGATCAGTGACCCTGATGATCGGTGCCGATCCCCGCTCTGACAACTGCCGGTTTTCAGCAGCACTTTCCTCACGATCTGACAGCATGAGGAAAGTGCAGCTGAGAACCGGCATTTGCACTTCCCAGTGATCAGCCTGTCATTGGACACGGCTGATCACGTGGTAAAAGGCCGCTGTGATTGGCCTTTTACCACGTCACATGATCAGCTGTGTCCATAGGACACAGCGATCACAGAGATCGCCGGGTGCGCGCCCCCTGGGGCGCGCAGGAGAGCGCGTTCTGGGAGGACGTCATATGACGTCCACCCAGAACTGGCCGGCCGCAGTGCAGCCGTCATTCGGCTATCTGAGGTCAGCAGGTAGTTAATATACACGTATTAAATCTATATATTCCTCCCGCGCTCTAGATGGCCAATCTCTATAAACAGCTGCCAACACCTGACCACAATGGGAAATCGTAAAACAGAAATAATATGGTGCTGCGCTAATAAATGAATAAATCACACATACACAAGAAATGAAAAAGTCCAAAAAAAAAATCACAAATGTGATTTTTTTTGTTTTTTTGGATTTTTTGATTTCTTGTGTATGTGTGATTTATTCATTTATTAGCGCAGCACCATATTATTTCTGATATTGGGATTTGTTTTTACCAAAGACATGGAGCAGAATACATTTTGGCTTACATTTATGAAGACATTTTATTTTTTTAATTATTTTATGGAATATGTTTTATAGCAAAAAAAAAAAAATTTTTTTTTTTTTAAATTCAGTCTTTTTTCGTTTATTGTGAATAAAAAAAACCCAGTGGCGATCAAATACCACCAAAAAAAATCTTTGTGTGAAAAAATAATATAAATTTCATTTGTGTAAGGGGTGCTATGGGAACCCTGATTTAAGGGGGGGCTCTGATGTAAGGGGGAGCGCTGTGGACTGTGTTGTAAAGGGAAACTCTTATGTAAGGGGTGCTCTGGGAACCCTGATTTAAGGAAGGGCTCTGATGTAAGGGGGAGCGCTGTGGACTGTATTGTAAAAGGGAACTCTGATGTGAGGGGTGCTCTGGGAACCCTGGTTTAAGGGGGGCTCTGATGTAAGGGGGAGCACTGTGGACTGTATTGTAAAAGGGAACTCTGGTGTAAGGGGTGCTCTGGGAACTTTGGTTTAAGGGGGGGCTCTGATGTAAGGGGGAGCACCCCCCCCCAATAGAGACCTGGGCAGTCTGCTTTCCCTCACACTCATCCCCTTTATGAGGCACAGAGCTGCTTGGGGATTGGAGTGTGGGTGGGGCTGCAGGCACACACAGGAGGAGAGAGGCAAGGGGAGGAGCTTATGCGAGGGGGAGGGCTGTCAGTGCTGGATCTGGGCAGTGTGAGAGAGTGTGTAATAGACACTTTCTTCTCACAACTGCAGCCAGCACCCTACCTTAGAACCACAGTCCGGGCTCTCGGACTCCCCCCCCCCCCCCAGACAGTAGTAGCAGAACACTAGGGACTCGATTGCAAGTGAGACCTTCGCGACCCTGGTGCAAGTGCGACCTTCGCGACCCTGGTGCAAGTGCGACCATCGCGACCCTGGTGCAAGTGTGACCTTTGCGACCCTGGTGCAAGTGTGACCTTTGCGACCCTGGTGCAAGTGCAACCTTCGCGACCCTGGTGCAAGTGCGACCTTCGCGACCCTGGTGCAAGTGTGACCTTCGCGACCCTGGTGCAAGTGTGACCTTTGCAACCCTGGTGCAAGTGTGACCTTCGCAACCCTGGTGCAAGTGCGACCTTCGCGACCCTGGTGCAAGTGCGACCTTCGTGACCCTGGTGCAAGTGCGACCTTCGCGACCCTGGTGCAAGTGTGACCTTTGCAACCCTGGTGCAAGTGCGACCTTCGCGACCCTGGTGCAAGTGCGACCCTCGCGACCCTGGTGCAAGTGCGACCCTCGCGACTCTGGTGCAAGTGCGACCTTCGCAACCCTGGTGCAAGTGCGACCTTCGCAACCCTGGTGCAAGTGCGACCTTCGCGACCCTGGTGCAAGTGGGACCTAGTAGTTCCACGACTGCTTACACTATAGGGAGTTATTTTTTTTTGCCTTGACCACATGTAGGCTGTACATATCACACAGTGGAGAGGACGTAGAAAGAATCCTCGTCTTTATATGAAGACTTTGGGAGCCGCACACACCGTACACCGCTCCTCCGAAGAGACCGATGCAAGGTTTGCTTTGTTATGTTCAGCTCAAAAGGTTTCAAATGAGTCAAAGTTTAAACCTCGTTGGTAACAAACTGCAACACTGAACAGATAAGAAGATATTTACTGTCATTGTGCAACTGCCGGAATGTTCTATTTCCGGGGAACTGGAAGCTCTGAGTACAAAAGTAACTATTATTTTTGTTAAAATGTAACTATGTAAAAATATTTACACCTGGAATTCTTCTTAGGGCCCCATATTCAGACCTGGAATTCTTCTTAGGGCCCCATATTCAGACCTGGAATTCTTCTTAGGGCCCCGTATTTAGACCTGGAATTCTTCTTAGGGCCCCGTATTCAGACCTGGAATTCTTCTTAAGGTCCCGTATTCAGACCTGGAATTCTTCTTAGGGCCCCGTATTCAGACCTGGAATTCTTCTTAGGGCCCCGTATTCAGACCTGGAATTCTTCCTAGGGCCCCGTATTCAAAACTGGAATTCTTCTTAGGGCCCCGTATTCAGACCTGAAATTCTTCTTAGGGCCCCATATTCAGACCTGGAATTCTTCTTAGGGCCCCATATTCAGACCTGGAATTCTTCTTAGGGCCCCGTATTTAGACCTGGAATTCTTCTTAGGGCCCCGTATTCAGACCTGGAATTCTTCTTAAGGTCCCGTATTCAGACCTGGAATTCTTCTTAGGGCCCCGTATTCAGACCTGGAATTCTTCTTAGGGCCCTGTATTCAGACCTGGAATTCTTCCTAGGGCCCCGTATTCAAAACTGGAATTCTTCTTAGGGCCCCGTATTCAGACCTGAAATTCTTCTTAGGGCCCCATATTCAGACCTGGAATTCTTCTTAGGGCCCCATATTCAGACCTGGAATTCTTCTTAGGGCCCCGTATTCAGACCTGGAATTCTTCTTAGGGCCCCGTATTCAAAACTGGAATTCTTCTTAGGGCCCCATATTCAGACCTGGAATTCTTCTTAGGGCCCCATATTCAGACCTGGAATTCTTCTTAGGGCCCCATATTCAGAACTGGAAACCTTCTTAGGGCCCTGTATTCAGACCTGGAATTCTTCTTAGGGTTCCATAATCAGACCTTAGGGCCCCGTATTCAGACCTGGAATTCTTCTTAGGGCCCCGTATTCAGACCTGGAATTCTTCTTACGGCCCCGTATTCAGACCTGGAATTCTTCTTAAGGTCCCGTATTCAGACCTGGAATTCTTCTTAGGGCCCCATAATCAGACCTGGAATTCTTCTTAGGGCCCCGTATTCAGACCTGGAATTCTTCTTAGGGCCCCGTATTCAGACCTGGAATTCTTCTTAGGGCCCCATAATCAGACCTGGAATTCTTCTTAGGGCCCCATATTCAGACCTGGAATTCTTCTTAGAGCCCTTATTCAGACCTGGAATTCTTCTTAAGGTCCCATATTCAGACCTGGAATTCTTCTTAGGGCCCCATATTCAGACCTGGAATTCTTCTTAGGGCCCCGTATTCAAAACTGAAATTCTTCTTAGGGCCCCATATTCAGACCTGGAATTCTTCTTAGGGCCCCATATTCAGACCTGGAATTCTTCTTAGGGCCCCGTATTCAAAACTGGAATTCTTCTTGGGCCCCATATTCAGACCTGGAATTCTTCTTAGGGCCCCATATTCAGACCTGGAATTCTTCTTAGGGCCCCGTATTTAGACCTGGAATTCTTCTTAGGGCCCCGTATTCAGAACTGGAAATCTTCTTAGGGCCCTGTATTCAGACCTGGAATTCTTCTTAGGGTTCCATAATCAGACCTGGAATTCTTCTTAGGGCCCCGTATTCAGACCTGGAATTCTTCTTAGGGCCCCGTATTCAGACCTGGAATTCTTCTTACGGCCCCGTATTCAGACCTGGAATTCTTCTTAAGGTCCCGTATTCAGACCTGCAATTCTTCTTAGGGCCCCATAATCAGACCTGGAATTCTTCTTAGGGCCCCGTATTCAGACCTGGAAATCTTCTTACGGCCCCATATTCAGACCTGGAATTCTTCTTAGGGCCCCGTATTCAAAACTGGAATTCTTCTTAGGGCCCCATATTCAGACCTGGAATTCTTCTTAAGGTCCCATATTCAGACCTGGAATTCTTCTTAGGGCCCCATATTCAGACCTGGAATTCTTCTTAGGGCCCCATATTCAAACCTGGAATTCTTCTTAGGGCCCCGTATTCAGACCTGGAATTCTTCTTAGGGCCCAGTATTCAGACCTGGAATTCTTCTTAGGGCCCCGTATTCAGACCTGGAATTCTTCTTAGGGCCCCGTATTCAGACCTGGAATTCTTCTTAGGGCCCCGTATTCAAAACTGGAATTCTTCTTAGGGCCCCGTATTCAGACCTGGAATTCTTCTTAGGGCCCCATATTCAGACCTGGAATTCTTCTTAGGGCCCCATATTCAGACCTGGAATTCTTCTTAGGGCCCCATATTCAGACCTGGAATTCTTCTTAGGGCCCCATATTCAGAACTGGAAACCTTCTTAGGGCCCTGTATTCAGACCTGGAATTCTTCTTAGGGTTCCATAATCAGACCGGGAATTCTTCTTAGGGCCCCGTATTCAGACCTGGAATTCTTCTTAGGGCCCCGTATTCAGACCTGGAATTCTTCTTACGGCCCCGTATTCAGACCTGGAATTCTTCTTAAGGTCCCGTATTCAGACCTGGAATTCTTCTTAGGGCCCCATAATCAGACCTGGAATTCTTCTTAGGGCCCCGTATTCAGACCTGGAAATCTTCTTACGGCCCCATATTCAGACCTGGAATTCTTCTTAGGGCCCCATATTCAAAACTGGAATTCTTCTTAGAGCCCTTATTCAGACCTGGAATTCTTCTTAAGGTCCCATATTCAGACCTGGAATTCTTCTTAGGGCCCCATATTCAGACCTGGAATTCTTCTTAGGGCCCCGTATTCAAAACTGAAATTCTTCTTAGGGCCCCATATTCAGACCTGGAATTCTTCTTAGGGCCCCATATTCAGACCTGGAATTCTTCTTAGGGCCCCGTATTCAAAACTGGAATTCTTCTTAGGGCCCCATATTCAGACCTGGAATTCTTCTTAGGGCCCCGTATTTAGACCTGGAATTCTTCTTAGGGCCCCATATTCAGAACTGGAAATCTTCTTAGGGCCCTGTATTCAGACCTGGAATTCTTCTTAGGGTTCCATAATCAGACCTGGAATTCTTCTTAGGGCCCCGTATTCAGACCTGGAATTCTTCTTAGGGCCCCGTATTCAGACCTGGAATTCTTCTTACGGCCCCGTATTCAAAACTGGAATTCTTCTTGGGCCCCATATTCAGACCTGGAATTCTTCTTAGGGCCCCGTATTCAGACCTGGAATTCTTCTTAGGGCCCCGTATTTAGACCTGGAATTCTTCTTAGGGCCCCGTATTCAGAACTGGAAATCTTCTTAGGGCCCTGTATTCAGACCTGGAATTCTTCTTAGGGTTCCATAATCAGACCTGGAATTCTTCTTAGGGCCCCGTATTCAGACCTGGAATTCTTCTTAGGGCCCCGTATTCAGACCTGGAATTCTTCTTACGGCCCCGTATTCAGACCTGGAATTCTTCTTAAGGTCCCGTATTCAGACCTGCAATTCTTCTTAGGGCCCCATAATCAGACCTGGAATTCTTCTTAGGGCCCCGTATTCAGACCTGGAAATCTTCTTACGGCCCCATATTCAGACCTGGAATTCTTCTTAGGGCCCCGTATTCAAAACTGGAATTCTTCTTAGGGCCCCATATTCAGACCTGGAATTCTTCTTAAGGTCCCATATTCAGACCTGGAATTCTTCTTAGGGCCCCATATTCAGACCTGGATTTCTTCTTAGGGCCCCATATTCAAACCTGGAATTCTTCTTAGGGCCCCGTATTCAGACCTGGAATTCTTCTTAGGGCCCAGTATTCAGACCTGGAATTCTTCTTAGGGCCCCGTATTCAGACCTGGAATTCTTCTTAGGGCCCCGTATTCAGACCTGGAATTCTTCTTAGGGCCCCGTATTCAAAACTGGAATTCTTCTTAGGGCCCCGTATTCAGACCTGGAATTCTTCTTAGGGCCCCATATTCAGACCTGGAATTCTTCTTAGGGCCCCATATTCAGACCTGGAATTCTTCTTAGGGCCCCATATTCAGACCTGGAATTCTTCTTAGGGCCCCATATTCAGAACTGGAAACCTTCTTAGGGCCCTGTATTCAGACCTGGAATTCTTCTTAGGGTTCCATAATCAGACCTGGAATTCTTCTTAGGGCCCCGTATTCAGACCTGGAATTCTTCTTAGGGCCCCGTATTCAGACCTGGAATTCTTCTTACGGCCCCGTATTCAGACCTGGAATTCTTCTTAAGGTCCCGTATTCAGACCTGGAATTCTTCTTAGGGCCCCATAATCAGACCTGGAATTCTTCTTAGGGCCCCGTATTCAGACCTGGAAATCTTCTTACGGCCCCATATTCAGACCTGGAATTCTTCTTAGGGCCCCGTATTCAAAACTGAAATTCTTCTTAGGGCCCCATATTCAGACCTGGAATTCTTCTTAGGGCCCCATATTCAGACCTGGAATTCTTCTTAGGGCCCCGTATTCAAAACTGGAATTCTTCTTAGGGCCCCATATTCAGACCTGGAATTCTTCTTAGGGCCCCGTATTTAGACCTGGAATTCTTCTTAGGGCCCCATATTCAGAACTGGAAATCTTCTTAGGGCCCTGTATTCAGACCTGGAATTCTTCTTAGGGTTCCATAATCAGACCTGGAATTCTTCTTAGGGCCCCGTATTCAGACCTGGAATTCTTCTTAGGGCCCCGTATTCAGACCTGGAATTCTTCTTACGGCCCCGTATTCAGACCTGGAATTCTTCTTAAGGTCCCGTATTCAGACCTGGAATTCTTCTTAGGGCCCCGTATTCAGACCTGGAAATCTTCTTAGGGCCCCGTATTCAGACCTGGAATTCTTCTTAGGGCCCCGTATTCAAAACTGGAATTCTTCTTAGGGCCCCATATTCAGACCTGGAATTCTTCTTAAGGTCCCATATTCAGACCTGGAATTCTTCTTAGGGCCCCATATTCAGACCTGGAATTCTTCTTAGGGCCCCATATTCAAATCTGGAATTCTTCTTAGGGCCCCGTATTCAGACCTGGAATTCTTCTTAGGGCCCCGTATTCAGACCTGGAATTCTTCTTAGGGCCCCGTATTCAGACCTGGAATTCTTCTTAGGGCCCCATATTCAGACCTGGAATTCTTCTTATGCTCCCATATTGAGACCTGGAATTCTTCTTAGGGCCCCATATTCAGACCTGGAATTCTTCTTAGGGCCCCATATTCAGACCTGGAATTCTTCTTAGGGCCCCGTATTCAGACCTGGAATTCTTCTTACGGCCCCGTATTCAGACCTGGAATTCTTCTTAGGGCCCCGTATTCAGACCTGGAATTCTTCTTAGGGCCCCATATTCGAACCTGGAACTCTTCTTGGGACCTAATATTCAGACCTGGAATTCTTCTTAGGGCCCCATATTCAGACCTGGAAATCTTCTTAGGGTCCCATTTACATCGAGCAACGTGGGAACGTCACTTTTTTCCTTCCTGTGTTTTTGTAGTGACACCATTCATTGAGTGGGCTGCCCTCCACTACAAAAACACACCAAAGTAGCTCCTGTAACTTTCTTTGGATCTGACTTTGACACCATTTTCGACAGAGCGATTTGGTGAGTTTTTCGCATGTTGTAAATATTTGCGAGCACCACACATCTTCAAGATAAGTTAGAACTTTTTTTATTGAAGAAGAAACACATCACAAACAAGAAAAGTGCAACATTTCCGAGCTGCACAGGAACCCTTTCGTCAGGCATGTGATCCCCGACACAACGCTCAGTTTTAAAAACATTTTGGGTACCATTGAGAATGAACAGCAACCAAACATGCGGAATTCTAAAGTGTGACCCAGGCTTTAAAGTGTTACTAAACCCTGGACCCTGCATTCACTATATCCAGTCTCCCAGGACCCCGCATTCACTATATCCAGTCTCCCTGGACCCCGCATTCACTATATCCAGTCTCCCCGGACCCCGCATTCACTATATCCGCTCTCCCCGGACCCCGCATTCACTATATCCGCTCTCCCCGGACCCCGCATTCACTCTATCCAGTCTCCCAGGACCCCGCATTCACTATATCCGCTCTCCCCGGACCCTGCATTCACTATATCCGGTCTCCCCGGACCCTGCATTCACTATATCCGGTCTCCCAGGACCCTGCATTCACTATATCCGCTCTCCCCGGACCCTGCATTCACTATATCCGCTCTCCCCGGACCCTGCATTCACTATATCCGGTCTCCCCGGACCCTGCATTCACTATATCTGGTCTCCCCGGACCCTGCATTCACTATATCTGGTCTCCCTGGACCCTGCATTCACTATATCCGCTCTCCCCGGACCCTGCATTCACTATATCTGCCCTCCCCAGACCCTGCATTCACTATATCTGCCCTCCCCAGACCCTGCATTCACTATATCCGCTCTCCCCGGACCCCGCACTCACTATATCCGCTCTCCCCAGACCCTGCATTCACTATATCCGCTCTCCCCGGACCCTGCATTCACTATATCCGGTCTCCCCGGACCCTGCATTCACTATATCTGGTCTCCCCGGACCCTGCATTCACTATATCCGGTCTCCCCGGACCCTGCATTCACTATATCCGGTCTCCCCGGACCCTGCATTCACTATATCCGGTCTCCCCGGACCCTGCATTCACTATATCCGCTCTCCCCGGACCCTGCACTCACTATATCCGCTCTCCCCAGACCCTGCATTCACTATATCTGCTCTCCCCAGACCCTGCACTCACTATATCCGCTCTCCCCGGACCCTGCATTCACTATATCTGCCCTCCCCAGACCCTGCACTCACTATATCTGCTCTCCCCAGACCCTGCATTCACTATATCTGGTCTCCCACAGTACACACAACATGGAAATGCAATTATTTTAGTAAATATAAACTGCTAAATACCTTTTCTTATCAGCAGTATATAGCAGTCTTGAGACTTCTATCAGTGTCCAGCCAAGCACTGGTTAAAGTTTGTAAGAGGAATTGTCATTCTGCTCTGACTGTCCTATGAGGTTGCATAACCCCTGACCCTCTGTCTGCAAAGTGCTGATTGGCCCTGTGCTGATCACATGCGCTCTCCCGAAAACAAACAAAAAAACAAAACCTCCCCAAGCAACACACACTTAATTGAGCATGTGCAGAGTGCCTCTTAGGGCTCTGCACTATTAGCACATGGATTGACAGGAAAAAAAAGGGAGGATCAGAGAAGACAGGATCAAACAGCCTTATACACACACTGCAGAGGATTAACCCCTTAGGTCCCACAGTGAGTATAACAAGCATGATTTACTGCATCTACAGACTGATTGTACTGTGGGGGGTTTAATGACACTTTTCCCCGGGTTCACACCTTGCCGTGTTTTGCAGAAACAAAGTACAGTCCATATAACATGATTTCCTATGGGACAGGTTCACTTCTCCGCGTTTTCACCCGGTGCGTTTTTTGGAAAGGGTCAGGGATTTTTTTGAACGCAAAACATTGTGTTTTTGGTTCTATAGACTTCAATGGGAATGCTGCAGAAAAGCATGTAGTGCGTTTGTAACATGTTTTTGATGCACTTTGCATTTAAAATCTGCCTAGCAACAAGAAAAATAAAACAAAATTAAAAAAACAAACAAATGTAAAACGCGGCAAAAACGCAAGTGCAAAAACACAAAACACAATGCAGAAACGCAAAAAAAGGCAACCTACATTGGTGTGAACCTTGGGTTACGCTGATCATACACTGCGGGCTGAATAAAAAAAAAAAAACTAACAGATTCCTCCACAGCGTGGATGGATGGATCTCCTGATCCTCTGTGTGGCCAGGCACCAGGGGCAGACTGACCATTTGGAAACTTGGGCACTGCACGAGGGCCTGGGGTCAGTAGGGGGCCCCATGAGATGCCCCTGGTACCTTTTTCATAGGCTTTTTTGGGTTTGGGCAAGGACACAGGGGCCCCATGATCCCCTATTGCCCAGGGGCCCCATGAGTTGTCAGTCCGCCCCTGCCAGGCACCATTCTCCTGTAGTCCTATGTACATATTTATTTCAGGTACTTATATAGCACCATCAATTTACACAGCACTTTACATATATATTGTACATTCCCATCAGTCCCTAACCCTCAAGGGGTGTACAATCTAAGGTCCCTAACCCTCAAGGGGCGTACAATCTAAGGTCCCTAACCCTCAAGGGGCGTACAATCTAAGGTCCCTAACCCTCAAGGGGTGTATAATCTAAGGTCCCTAACCCTCAAGGGGCGTACAATCTAAGGTCCCTAACCCTCAAGGGGCGTACAATCTAAGGTCCCTAACCCTCAAGGGGCGTACAATCTAAGGTCCCTAACCCTCAAGGGGCGTACAATCTAAGGTCCCTAACCCTCAAGGGGCGTACAATCTAAGGTCCCTAACCCTCAAGGGGCGTACAATCTAAGGTCCCTAACCCTCAAGGGGTGTATAATCTAAGGTCCCTAACCCTCAAGGGGCGTACAATCTAAGGTCCCTAACCCTCAAGGGGCGTACAATCTAAGGTCCCTAACCCTCAAGGGGCGTACAATCTAAGGTCCCTAACCCTCAAGGGGCGTACAATCTAAGGTCCCTAACCCTCAAGGGGTGTACAATCTAAGGTCCCTAACCCTCAAGGGGTGTACAATCTAAGGTCCCTAACTCACATTCATACATACACATACTAGGGACAATTTAGACCGGAGCCAATTCACCTACCAGCTTGTCTTTGGAGTGTGGGAGGAAACCGGAGCACCCGGAGGAAACCCACGCAGGCACCGGGAGAACATGCAAACTCCAGGCAGGTGGTGCTGTGGTTGGGATTCGAACCAACGACCCGAGTACTGCCAGGCGGAAGTGCTAACCATTTAGCCGCTGTGCTGCCCGCCTACCATACTGGTGGGATCCCTCTAGAACTGGGGTGTCACATTCATTTCATTGTTTGCCGCATCAATATTATGGTTGTCCTCAAAGAGAAGGTTGCATCTTTAAGACTATAGGACACAATGTGATTCACAGCTTCTACAGCAGAGGGGTCCCACAGGTATGGTGTATACATAGTTACATTGGACCAGGGGCGGACTGACCATTTGGAAACTCGGGCACTGCCCGAGGGCCCGGGGTCAGTAGGGGGCCCCATGAGATGCCCCTGGTACCTTTTTCATAGGCTTTTTTGAGTTTGGGCAAGGACACAGGGGCCCCATGATCCCTTATTGCCCGGGGGCCCCATGAGTTGTCAGTCCGCCCCTGCATTGGACCAAGCTGGACCAATATTACTACTGTATGTAAAAATATCCATAGCATGGATTCTTCTCTAAGCCCGGGTTCACATACATGCGATGTGGTACATCGCATGTGATCCGCACCGCATTCCTTGATCATATGCAATTTGTGTGCGGAGCCGTACATTTTGTATGGCTCTAATCGCAGCATACCCGCACCAAAAAGGTGTGGGACCCTTTTTTGGGTCCGCACTAGAATCAGATCGCACGGGTATTCACACCTATGCAATCTGATTCTGTACATCGCACCCCATTTTGCAGACCACTTTCGCGGTGCTGTTAACATACACACCCACAGCGGTTCGCATGAACGGGGGGCGATTCTGATGCGGTGCGGAATTCGCACAGAAACCGATGCGAATTCCGCACCGCATCAGTGTGAACCCGGGCTAAGGGTGCTCTGGTAGCAGCGGAGGCAGATGTAAGGCAGAGGAAACAGCCTTTGGTCTATTTTTTCCCCAAGAGCCTTTTGGGAATCCAAACCACTAAAAATTCGGTCAGAAGCTAAGGCCATCTGAATTTTCGGATGAACTCTAATATATATATATATATATATATATATATATATATATATATATATATAAATATATATATATATATAAAAAATAAAAAAATACATATAATATATATCTAAAAATAAATAAATAAATAAATATATATTATATATAAAAAAAAACATATATATAATATATCTAAAAAAATTTAAAATATATATATAAATAAAAAAAACACATATATATATAAATAAAATATTTGTATGTATATATATATATATATATATATATATATATAAATATATCTAAAAAAAATAAAAATAAATATATATATATATATATAAATATATCTAAAAAAGATAAAAATAAATAAATAAATATATATATATATATATATATATATATATAAAATATTTGTATGTATATATCTATATCTATCTATCTCTATATCTATCTATCTATCTCTATATCTATCTATTATCTATCTATCTATCTATATATAAAATCAGGCATGCAGATGATACTGGAAAAATGTATTCCAAAGGACACATTCGCCCCCTGCTGTCCATTTCTGGTACTTCAACATACTGGGTAGAGCTGGCTTACCTGATAAATGGTATAATGGCTCCACCTTGTGTATACAAAGCACAGTACATCTACATAATTACAGAGAAAAGAGGGATTTTAAAACGGTTAATTTAAAAAAAAAAAAAAAGATAAAAAGTCAGCAGCTGCAAAAACTGTAGCTGCTGACTTTAAATTACAGACACTTACCTGTCCCTCGGTCCAGCGGTATCCTCACCACGGCTGGTTTCACCGGCTGTCTTCTCTCCCCGGCGCCGGCTTCTTCAGTGTGGGCACCCGGCTGTGACAGCTTACGGCTTCACAGCCGGGCGCCCGCTGCGCATGCGTGAGAAGCGTTGCGCTTTGTGAATGGCCCCGTAGTCTTCTGGGATCTGTCACGTGTACCAGAAGACTACGGGGAGGACGACTTCCGCTTCCGATCGCCTAGTCGATCACAGCAGAAATGGGAGCGGGTACCTGTCAGATTCCGCTACTCCCCAAAGGTGCCCTTAACGGGGATCGGGGGAAAATGCATTAAAGCTGAACTTCCTCTTTTGGGTTGAGCTCCGCTTTAACAGGACACTTAGGATTTTGGTTGCTGATGAACATTACTTTGAACATAATTATTTTTGTAACCACGGCAAAAGTATTTTGCAGACAGAATATGGCAGAATGACACCACTAGGGTTCCAGGGCTGGCATGTCCCGTCACATTCTACTTTCTGTTTGATCTCATTGAATAAATATGGACATTTCTGGGCTCCTGAGGTTCTGGCTCCACACGACAGGTAATAGCGCCTTGTAATGATGGCTGGATAGGCTAGCGGGGGCTAGCTTTCATTATTGGCAGGTAAGCGATCTTTTACCTGCATTCGACTAGCTTCAGTCTTCTTGGGGTTCATTTGGGCTTTTGTTTCGGGACAAAACTGCTTCTATCCCCCGTGCAAGTCAATGGGACAGCACAAGGCGGTTTATTTATTAAAGCTGGAGCGTGCAAAAGCAGGATCACTTCTGCATAGAAACCAATCAGCTTCCAGGTTTTATTGCCATAGCTCCATTGAACAAGCTGAGGTTAGAAGCTGATTGGTTTCTATGCAGAAGTGATCCTGCTTTTGCATGCTCCAGCTTTAACCACATGCTGCCCAGCCACTGTATAAATACGGCAACAGGGCGGCACGGCTGGGCAAAAGCACGTTTTAAAACGTGTGTTTTGTAAACAGGTAGGGGGCGCGCACGAGGCACGCCACCGCCCTACCTGTCCCGCCGATCACAGCCGCGGATGTCAGTCGCCGGGTCACAGCCGGTTGTTACCGGCTATGTCCCGGCGATCGGCAGCAATCGCTGACAGAGAGCACAGCTGTGCTTTCTGTCAGTTCCCTGACAGCTCCAGGACACGCTGATCGGGACAGAAGAGTTTCTCTCTCCTGATCAGCGGTGTTCCCTGCAGTACACCCCCCGCCCCCTAGTAAAACACTCCCCCTCACACAGATAACCCTTCCCTGAAAAATAAACTTAACCCCTTCCTCCCCAGTGCCATTAGTACAGTGTCAGTGGGTTTTTTTTTTGCACTGATCACTGTATTGGTGTCACTGGGGATGTCAGTGACCCCAAGTCAGTACCCCCCAATGTCAGAATGTCCACCGCAGTCCCGCCATAAGTCGCTGCTCGCCGCCATTATTAGTATAAAAAAAACCTAAAAATCCCAGTATCTTTCCCGCCATTTGTAAACGCTATAACTTTCACATAAACCAATTAATTTACACGTATTGGGTTCTTTTTGTAGCAAACATGTCGCAGAATGCATTTTGGCAGAAATTTATGACTAAATTTGATTTTTAAATTTTTTTTACTGGACATGTTTTATAGCAAAAAGTCCAAATTATTGTTTTTTTTCCTCAAAATTGTCAGCCTTTTTTTTTATAGCGCAAAAAATAAAAACCGCACAGGCGATCAAACACCACTGAAAGAAAACTCAATTTGTGGGGAAAAATAGGATGTAAATTTAATTTATGTACCGTATTGCATGACCGCGCAATTGTCCGTTAAACTAGCGCAGCGCTGTATAGCAAAAAAATGGCGTAAATTGCAGTATCTATACCATAGTTTGTAGACGCTATAACTTCACACAAAGCAATCAATATACACTCATTGGGATTTTTTTTACCAAAAACATGGAGCAGAATACATTTTGGCCTAAATTTGTAACCAACTTTGAGTTTACTATATATTTTTTATAGCTGAAAGTAAAAAATATTGTTTTTCTTCAAAATTTTTGGCCTTTTTTTGTTTATAGCGTGAAAAATAAAAAGCGCACAGGTGATCAAATACCACCGAAAGAAAGCTCTATTTGTGTGAATAAAGGACGGAAATTTTGTTTGGGTGCAGCATTGCATGACCGCGCAATTATCAGTTGAATTAGTGCAGCGCCGAGTAGCAAAAAGAGGCGTGGTCATTAAGGGGGGTAAATCCTCTGGAGGTCAAATGGTTAATAAATAAACTGCCTTGTGTTGTCCCAATGATTTGCATGGGGGATAGAAGCAGTTCTGGCCCAAAACAAAAGCCCACCAGCAGACCCTTTAAAAATCTAATATCACAGAGTCCTGCACTCGTATTAGGATCTTTATTCTGCAATCAAATAACAGGTGCTATATACAGTTGTGTTCAAAATAATAGCAGTCAGACATCACTAACCGGATCAATCGCTGTTTTTGGTAGAAATGATATTTCTACATGGCAAATAATTTACTAGCAGGTGTAGTAGAGTAATAGAAATCCAACAGACCCAACAGTCATGACATGCATGCTGCTGATTCTGTGTCATTGAATCACTCATTAAAAGGGGCGTGTTCAAAATAATAGCAGTGTGGAGTTCTATTAGTAAGGTCATTCATTCTTTGACAAACAGGTGGCAATTATTGCCCTTATTTAAGGAAGGAAGGCAGCAAATGTTGGACATGCTGGTTACAGTGCATTTCTCTCTGAAATTCTGAGGAAAATGGGTCGTTCCAGACATTGTTCAGAAGAACAGCGTACCTTGATTAAAAAGTTGATTGGAGAGGGGAAAACATAGAAAGAAGTGCAGAAAATGATCGGCTGCTCAGCTAAAATGATGGCAAATGCTTTAAAATAGCAACCAAAACCTGAAAGACGCGGAAGAAAGCGAAAAACTACCATTGGAATGGATAGAATAGCCAAAATGGCGCGGACTCAGCCAACAATCAGCTCCAGGAAGATGAAAGAAGGTGTGACGTTCCCTGTGAGGACTGTTACAATTAGAAGACGCCTATGTGAAGCCAAGCTATCTGCAAGAAGCCCCCGCAAAGTCCCACTGTTGGGAAAAAGACATGTGCTGAAGAGGTTACAATCTGCCAAAGACCACATTGACTGGCCTAAAGAGAAATGGCGCAACATTTTGTGGACGGATGAAAGTAAGATTGTTCTTTTTGGGTCTAGTGGGCGGAGACAGTTTGTCAGACGACCCCCAAACACTGAATTCAAGCCACAGTACACTGTGAAGACAGTGAAGCATGGTGGTGCAAGCATCATGATATGGGGATGTTTCTCATACTACGGTGTTGGGCCTATTTATCGCATACCAGGGATCATGGATCAGTTTGAATACATCAGAATACTTGAAGAGGTCATGCTGCCTTATGCTGAAGAGGAAATGCCCTTGAAATGGGGGTTCCAACAAGACAACGACCCCAAACACACCAGTAAACGTGCAACATCTTGGTTCCAGACCAACAAGATGGATGTGATGGAGTGGCCAGCCCAATCCCCGGATCTTAATCCAATAGAAAACTTGTGGGGTGACATCAAAAATGCCGTTTCTGAGGTAAAACCAAGAAATAGCGAAGAACTGTGGAATGTGGTCCAATCATCCTGGGCTGGAATACCTGATCACAGGGGCCAGAAGTTGGGTGACTCCATGCAACACAGATGTACAGCAGTTCTCAGAAACAGTGCGACTACAACCAAATATTCATGAAGTCATTCAAAGGAAAGCAAAATCTTCAAACATTTCTCAGTTTATATAGTGAATGTTTGAGTTTGTAAAGAAGAATACAAACACTGCGATTTTTTTGAACCGTCTAATATTCACTTTTCTTCAATTTTTTTAGAGGAACAACACAAATTTGATGTATTTTTCTTCATGTTGTGATTTGGAATAGAATGTGTCGTGTTCCCAATGCATTTGTGTGGATGGAAATAAAAGCTATTAGAAGGATTTTCAGCTTTATTCACTTTTTTCAACACACTGCTATTATTTTGAACACAACTGTATAGAAATCATACCGGCAACCAGTTAAAATGATGAAAAATGGACTCCACCTCTCTGTTGTGTGTCTCTGTGTGCAACATGGAGCATGGAGAAGAGAAAGAGCAGCAAATAATTGTCTGAGGATTTGAGACAAAAATTGTGGAAAATCATGGACAATCTCAAGGTTACAAATCCATCTCCAGAGATCTTAATGTTCCTGTGTCCACTGTGCACAATATTGTCAAGACGTTTACAGTCCATGGCACTGTAGCGAATCTCCCTGGATGTGGATGGAAGAGAAAAACTGATCAAAGATTGCAACAAAGGATTGTTCGAATGGTGGATAAAGAACCTCCATTCAAACTGACCTTCAGGCACCGGGTACAACTGTGTCAGCTCACACTATATGTCGACATCTGAATGAAAAGGGACGCTATGGTAGGAGGCCCAGGAGGACCTCACTGCTGACACAGAAACATGAAGAAAAAAAAGCCAGACTGAAGTTTGCCAAAACTTACCTGAGGAAGTCAAAATCCTTTTGGGAGAATGTGCTGTGGACAGACAAAACCAAATGGCAGTGTTTTGGTAAAGCCCATCATTCTACCGTTTTCAGAAAAGCAATGAGGCCTTTAAAGAAAAGAATCCAGTCCCTCCAGTCACACATGGTGGGGGGGGGGGGGGGTCACTGATGGTTTGGGGTTGCTTTGCTGCTCCAGGCGCTGGATGTCTTGACCATGTGCATGGCATTATATCTGAAGACTACCAAAGAATTCTGGGGTGCAATGTAGGGCCCGGTGTCAGAAAGTTGGGTCTCCGTCAGAGGTCATGGGTCTTCCAGCAGGACAATGACCCAAAGCACACATCAAAAAGCCTCCAGAAATTGTTTCAAAGCGCTGGAGAGGACTGAACTGCCCAGCAATGAGTCCAGATCCCATAGAGCGCCTGTGGAGAGATCTCAGAACAGCAGTTGGGAAAAGGAACCCTTCCAATCTGAGAGGCCTGGAGAAGTTGGTGAAAGAAGAGAAATCCAAAATTTCAGCAGAGAGGTAGAAGAAACTCATTGCCGGTGACAGGAAGCCATTGATTTCACTTATTCTTCCCAAGGGGTGCGCTACCAAATATTACATTGAGGGTGCCAATAATTTTGTCCAGTCCATTTTTGTTTTTTTTGTGGAATGTGTCAAACTTGACTTTTTGTTCTCCACATTTTTGTGTCACACCAATACAAACAAAAGAAATGAACATGAGAATGCCGAAACATTTGTAATTGCAACAATTTTCTGGGGGAAGTGGACAGAAATGCCGGGGGTCCAATATGTTTGGTCATGACTGTAAATCCACCCTCCAAAGAAGAGTGCACTTCTTGTGCCTTGAACCTCATAACTGTATATCTTCAGTGTTAGATCATCTAAGAAACTGTTGTCTTCAACTGCTATTCTCAGTGAATTTGTATCATTATGTAGCACCAGCTAGGCTGCTAGGTTTTGGATTAGGCGAATTTAGTTCTCAGCTCTCCTGTAATCAGCAGAGCAGTGTGTGATTGCTTTAGGCTGCTCTGGGTTCTGCAGATTTGACTGTTTCCCCGTTTTCTAGAGATTTCCATAACATAGTGGGTGGGAGAGTTAAATCAGCAGCCTGAGTATTTATACAGCTTCAGCCAATCCCTGAGGAGGTGTGCCCAGATGGTGGTTGGGGGGCGCATACATAATCTGGAACTCCAGAAAGCAGGACTCTTTTTCCAGGAGGAGAGGTTCCCAGCCAGGAGGGCAGACTGCACGCCCTGGCCATTCTGCTGAGGATCCAGCCTGTTCATGAAGGTCCCAGCTGTATTCAACTGGGGGGCAATCCTTATACAAGCTCCCGGGGAGCCAGAAAGAGGGGTGCCACTGAGGGTCTTATCTGGGAACTCCATAGAGGAGTCTGCCTGCTAGAGTCTGAAAGAGACATCTAAGTCCTAGGGGCAGACCAGAGGGAGAGAGATTCTAGTGATGGTTGCAGCTGTTAACCCGCGACACATTCAGTTAAGGCGTGTCTGGCCTGGGATATTTCTAATGGCGTGCCAATGCTGCCCACTTCATGTCCCAATATTTGGAGGATGGTGTTAAGAAGCGGCTGCTAAAGGGATAGTATCCTTGCATTCTTGTTCAGTGCCCTGTAGTATCCCACAGCTCCCTATTCTCCATCCAAGTTGATCTGCGATAAACATTGAAACATTGAAACCCCTAGACCAGTGGTTCTCAACCTGTGGGTCGTGACCCCTTTGGGGATCGAACGACCCTTTCACAGGGGTCCCCTAAGACCATCAGAAAACACATATTTCTGATGTGTAAAGAGCAGCTACTGTGTAGAAAGCAGCTGCTGTGTTGAAAGCAGCTACTCTGTTAAAAGCAGCTACTGTGTTGAAAGCAGCAGTATTGGAGGTAAAAGGACACTCATGAATTATGATTACTGGGTAAATAATTTTATGGTTGGGGGTCACCACAACATGAGGAACTGTATTAAAGGGTCACGGCATTAGGAAGGTTGAGAACCACTGATCTAGACTGTTTATTGAACTACTGGATATAAAGCCGCCATTTGCCTTGCTGTATTGCAGTAGTGGGAGGAAAATCTGGAACATAAATCAGTGGCCCTTGCGAGGGAAGCTCTACAATTACTTTGCTGCTTGGTGGAGAGGAAGCTGTACCTGAGAACCTGCAGTGCAAGGTTCTCCTACTTCTTATTCATCCATTACGTAGATCTAGGCTTCCTTTGCCTCTTGATGGTTATCCCACTTGTGAGAAGTGGGGCAGTTGGGTATGAGGAAGCCAAGCCTCTGTCAATGAACACCTCCACACAGGGCAGTGAAAGTCAGTAATGAGTACTGGTGACTAGTTCTGTTTCTTAAGCTTGAACTGCTTCTAAAGGACGGGTGCTGCCTAGAGGTACCAAGAAGGAGGCTCAAAGTTTGTAGATCCTCGTTGCGGGCAACAGTCTGCTGACTGCACTTTCAGGATAATTTATGTGTAATTGCAGTTTTAAAAGGAACATGTGAGGATGCAACTATGGACATGCCATGCTCACTTGTTTTGAAATCAGCAAGTTCCAGAGCTGTCATCTTGTTCCTGGTTCTGTGAGTCACTGGTTTATAACAAGCACTGTAGATAGACCTCCAAGTGTGTCAGTGTTGTGAAATCTCCAAAGGTCAGTAAGTAATTGTTCTGGAACCCCCAAGAGTTATCAGTGTGTCATTGTTCTGGAACCTCCAACTGTCAGTGTGCCATTGTTGTGGAATCTCCAAGGGTCACCAAGTCATTGTTCAGGAACCTCCAACTGTCAGTGTGCCATTGTTGTGGAATCTCCAAGGGTCACTAAGTCATTGTTAAGGAACCTCCAAGTGTTATAGTCTCATTGTTCTGGAACCCCCAAGAGTTATCAGTGTGTCATTGTTCTGGAACCTCCAACTGTCAGTGTGTCATTGTTCTGGAACCTCCAACTGTCAGTGTGTCATTGTTTTGGGAACCCCAAGCATTGTAATTGTTTTTATTGCTCTGGAACCCCAAGTGTTAGTATATCATTGTTCTGGAAATCCCAAATGCTGTGTGTCACTGGGATACCCAAGTGTTATCATTGTGTCATCGTTCTGGAACCCCCAAGCATTGTTGTTTTTTCATTGCTCTGGATCCCTCAAGTGTTAGTGAATTACTGTTCTGGAAACCCCAAGTGCTATGAGTGTATCATTGTTCTGGGACCCCCAAGTGTTATGCAGGCTATAGACGGTTCGTTTATCGACCAAATTTTCATCCGAAAGAATAATCGGCCGATACTCGCACCGTTAGTGGGGCAATGTCATTGGCCGATTTTCACGGTTCCTCCTCATTTCTTTTATAGGTCATACTGGAAAATTTACAAAAAACAGCCAATTTTCGTAATCATTGGTGGCAACAGAACAACTGATTTTTAGTTTTTCGGCCGATAAATGAACCGTCTATGGCCTGCATTAGTGTGCGATTGTTCTGGACCTTCGAGGTATCATTGTTCTGGAACCCCCAAGCATTGTCATTTTTTTTTTTCATTGCTCTGGATCCCTCAAGTGTTAGTGAATTATTGTTCTGAAAACCCCAAGTGTTATGAGTGTATAATTGTTCAGGAACTTCCAAGTGTTGGTGTGTTGTTGTTCTGGCCCTCCAATCAGCATGTCAGAGCTCTGGAACCCGCAGTTGTTAGCCTGTCATTGTTTTGTGTCCCCCAATTATTAAGTGCGTCATTGTTCTGGAACCCCCAAATGTTAGTGTCCTTGCTCTGGGACACCCAAGCATCAGTGTATCATTGTTCTGGACCCTCTAAGTGTTAGCATGTCATTTTTCTGGGACCCCCAACTGTTAGCATGCCACTGTTATGGAACCCCCAAGTGTTATTGCGTCGTTATTCTGGGACCCTAAGTTTTAGTGTGTCGTTTTTCTGGAACCCCCAAGTGTCACTGTGTCATTGATCTGGGACATCCAATTTTTAGGCAGGCAATACATTATGCAATTTTCTTTCCTTCCACCATGGGTGGAAAGAAAGAAAATTGCTTGAATCCCACATCAACAGTGTTGATGGGGGAATCCCTCTCGCAGTGCTACTGTGTTCTGTTGGGGAGCCTTCCCTGGCACCACAGAACAATGAGTACTGTTCTTGGCTATAGCTGGAGCACTAACTGTGCGGGAAAAACATAACAGGGTGGTTGTACGCAAGTCGATCAATGGATCAACTTGCGTACAACCAGGGTAACCATACATGGATAGAGATTTATCCGGGCCTGCTGGACCAGCTAAATTTAGGTCCATGTATGGCTGGCTTTAGTGTGTCATTGTTCTGGGACCCCCAAGTGTTGGCGTGTCATTGTTCTGGGACCCCCAAATGCTATAACTCATTGTTCTGGGACCCCCAAGTGTTATTGTGTAATTTTTCTGGACCTCCAAGCATCAGCATGTCAGAGCTATTGAACCCTCAATTGTTAGCTTGTCATTGTTCTGGGACCCCCAAGTGTTATTGTGTAATTTTTCTGGACCTCCAAGCATCAGCATGTCAGAGCTATTGAACCCTCAATTGTTAGCTTGTCATTGTTCTGGGACCCCCAAGTGTTATCAGTGTGTCATTATTCTGGAATCTCCAAATGTTATTGTTCTGGGACCCCCAAATGTTTTCACTCATTGTTCTGGGATCCCCAAACATTATCACTGCCTCATTGTTCTGGGATCCCCAAGTGTTATCAGTGTGTCATTGTTCTGGAACCTCCAAATGTTAGTGTTAATCTTCTGGGACCCCCAAACATTATCACTGTCTCATTGTTCAGGGACCCACAAGTGTTAGGGTGTCATTGTTCTGGACCTCCAAACATCAGCACGTCAGTGCTCTGGAACCCTAAATTGTTAGCCTGCCATTGTTCTGAGATCCCCTTGTATTGATGTTTTATAATTCTGGGTCTCTAGGTGTTGGTGTGATATTCTAAGGCCTGCAGTGTCAGGGCAAAACTTCCCTGTCCCCTAGATGTCAGATTCTAGAGGAACTTCATCAGTGTGATGCATTGTAACTAGCACATTATATGAATATACACTGTGTGCACAATTATTAGGCACGTGAGTATTTTGATCAAATCACCATTTTTATGCATACTGTCCAACCCTCCAAGCTTTATAAACTTGAATGCTTATTGGATGTAGGCATATCAGGTGATGTGTATTTGTGTAATGAGGGTGGGTGTGGCCTAAGGCAATCAACACCCGAGATTAGTGTTTCTCAACTCCAGTCCTCATGGACCCCCAACAGGTCATGTTTTCAGGATTTCCATTATTTTGCACAGGTGATTTGATCAGTTTCACTGCCTTAGTAATTACCACAGCTGTTTCATCTGAGGGAAATCCTGAAAACATGACCTGTTGGGGGTCCATGAGGACTGGAGTTGAGAAACACTGCCCTAGATCAAGGTGTGCATAATTATTAGGCAGCTTCTTTTGCTCAAGCAAAATGGGCCAATAAAGAGACTTAACTGACTCTGGAAAGTAAAAAAATAATGTAACAAGTCATTCAGAGGGATTCAGCACTCTTGAAATTGCTAAGATATTGGGTCATGATCACAGAACCATCAAACGTTTTGTTGCAAATAGCCAACGGGGTCTCAAGAAACGTGTTGAGAAAAAAAGATGCAAATTAACTGCCAAAGATTTGAGAAGACTCAAACGTGAAGCTACCAGGATCCCATTATCCTCCAGTGCTGTCATATTCCAGAACTGCAACCTACCTGGAGTGCCCACAAATAAAAGGTGTCCAGTGCTCAGAGACATGGCCAAGGTAAGGAAGGCTGAAACCCGACCACCACTGAACAAGATACATACACTGAAACGTCAAGACTGGGCCAAGAAATATCTGAAGACAGATTTTTCAAAGGTTTTATGAACTGATGTGATTCTTGACGGACCAGATGGATGGTCCCGTGACTGGATCAGTAACAGGCACAGAGCTCCACTTCCACTCAGATGCCAGCAAGGTGGAGGTGGGGTACCGGTACGAGCTAGTTGGACCTTTTCGGGTTGAAGATGGACTCAAAATCAACTCCCAAACCTACTGACTTTTAGAAGACACCTTCTGCAAGCAGTGGTACAAGAAGAAGTCTGCATCTTTCAAGAAGACCATGATATTTATGCAGGACAATGCTTCATCGCATGCATCAAACTACTCCACTGTGTGGCTAGCCAGCAAAGGCCTTAAAAATGAAAGAATTATGACATGGCCCCCTTCCTCGCAGAAAAGAACAAAACAAGGGGCACTCTCCTCCTGAATTACCGTGATATGAAATTTATTATAAAAATACAAATGCATACTCACAAGCCAAAAAAGTCATAAAAACAGTCGAAGAATGCCAGTCGTGGACAGCATAGGTCCTTGGGTGAAGTGGTAACGCGTTTCGGGAGTCAAAATCCCTTCCTCACCTGACCTAAACCCTATTGAGGCCCTTCTTAAATGGGAGATTTACGACAAAGGAAAACAGTACACCTCACTGAACAACTTCCGGGAGGATGTGGTTGCTGCTGCACAAAAAAGTTGATTGTCAACAGATCAAGAAACTGACAGACTCCATGAATGAAAGGCTTATGACTGTTATTGAAAAGAAGGGTGGCCATATTTTTCCTCTGATTTGGTTTTATTTTTTTAAATGTCAGAAATATTTATTTGTAAATTTTGATTTGTTTGCTTATTATTCTCACTTTAACAGATGAAAATTAACCAGTTAGATGGAAACTTTGTTTTTTTATTTAGTTGCATACTAATCTTGCGAACTAATAGTTGCCCAATAATTCTACACACACAGATATTCTCCTAAGAAAGCCAAAACCTCACTTTTACTTTCTTAAATATTTAGGTTTTGAGGTTTATTAACATTTTAATAAAAAGTAATACACTCCCACGACTTCAGTTACCACCTCTATGCCGACGACACACAAATTTACCTCTCCACCCCCCACCTCACTCCCTCACTCTCCGCCCGCATCGCCCACCTCCTGAACGACATATCAGACTGGATGTCGCTCCATTTCCTCAAACTTAACCTATCCAAAACCAAGCTCCTGGTCTTCCCCCCACCCCGTGCCCCCCCCCATCCTCTCCATCACTACTAACAACGCCACCATCACTCCCACCCCACATGCCAAAGTCCTGGGTGTCACCCTGGACTCCCACCTCTCCTTCCTACCCCACGTCCAATTGCTATTAAGATCTTGCAGGCTCCACCTCCGCAACATCTCCAAGATACGCACATTCCTCACCCCAGACACCACCAAACAACTCGTACACTCCCTCATCATCTCACGCCTGGACTACTGCAACTCCCTCCTCACCGGCCTACCCAAACACATGCTATCCCTACTGCAGTCTATCCTGAACTCAGCAGCTAGACTCATCCACCTCATCAACCGCTCCCCATCCGCCACCCCCCTCTGCCAATCCCTTCATTGGCTCCCGGTTGCCCAACGCATCAAATTCAAACTGCTAACTCTGACCTACAAAGCCATTCACAACGCCGCCCCAAACTACATAACTGACCTGATACCCAAATACTACCCTATCCGTGCCCTCCGCTCCTCACAGGACCGCCTACTCTCTAGCTCCCTGGTCTCCTCCTCCCACGCCCGATTGCAGGATTTTTCCAGGACTTCCCCCATCCTCTAGAATTCCCTACCCCAATCCATCAGACTGTCACCTACCCTCATCACCTTCAAGTGCACCCTGAAGACCCACCTCTTCAGGGAAGCCTACCCCACCCTCACCTAACAGCTGACCTCCTCCACTCCTCCTACCACTCCATCCCCCACAGCCATTTCCTCCTGTACCACCTTCCCCTCCCTCCTAGATTGTAAGCTCGAAAGAGCAGGGCCCTCGAACCCCTCGTGTATTGTATTGTTACTGTATTGTCTTATGTACTGCCCCCCTTGCTACTGTACAGCGCTGAGCAAACCCTTTGGCGCTATATAAATACTGTATAATAATAATCATTTTGGATCAACCGAGTGCCCTGTAGTTGTTCAATAATGAAATGAATCCTCAAAAATACAACTTTCCTAATAATTGTGCACACAGTGTATTTTAATAGACATTGAGATTGGACGCTCACCTTGATAATAAGTCTCCATCAGACACAGAACACACCAATGATTCATTGCACAAGGTCATTTAATTTCATCAATACATTTTATGTACCAAATAAATTAACTACATATAAAAAATAATCAGTGACTCAAAAAGATACATAAAAGAATGATCACTGGGGCTGTACAAAGGAGACGGCTGTATAGTGAGACAGAACGAGGAATAGTACCAAAGAAGCTTGCGATTAACGGAGATCTGTCTGGAGTGTCGGGAAACAAATACAAATCACATTGACCAGCACAGACATAATGAGGGCCGGAGAATGAATACAAAGTGAGTAAAAAGTTAGGGGAACCCAAACCAACAATTCAGCATTTTGTAGATGGCGGAGAGTTGAACCACTCGAGAGCTTCTTGTGTTCCTGGAGGCGAGGATACTTGTGTCGGAGTTCCTACTCTCCCTTGAGTTATAGGTCTATACTGTGGAGAATACAGCAAGGGGAGTGGGGGCACTTGTGTTTGTAGGAGGTGTAGGCAGTGGCATAGCATGGGAGGGGCTACAGGGGCGGTTGCCCTGGGTGCAAAATTCTTAGGGGCCGGTAATTAGCAAGAATCTGGTGTGAGAAGAGTCAGAACGGTCTACGCATGCACCCGTTCTGGTCCTGCGCATGCTCCCTCCTCTCTCTCGTAGACTGTGTGGGGGGGGTCCAGCTGGGCGGTTCTGGTCAGAGTGGGTGGAGCTGCGGAGATGGAGTAGCATGCGCAAGTGTGTGGCGATGCACTGCAGCTGATGGCTCTGATCTCTCTTGTCCTCCCTGGGACCACCAACCGGCATGCTGTGCACTGAAACTCATCCAACTACCAGTGAGCCTGGGGGATGGTTATATGGAGCTGGGTGCACAGTAAGGGGTTGAGAGACCGGAGACCCACAATACGGGGATGCATGGAGTTGGAGGGGCACAACGAGGTGAAAAAACTAGGGATGCACAATGGGGGGGGGGGGCTATGGAGTTGGAGGGCACAATGAGGTGATGAAGGAATGGGGATGCATAATGAGGGGGTGTATAGTGTTGGGGAGCACAATGACGGGGTGGGAGTACTCACGCAGGAGGGTGCATGGAGTGGTAGGAAGTACTAGTGATTCATGGGTTGAGGGCCACAATCCTTTCCTTGCCTCAGGCGCTGGCAACCCATGCTACACCACTGGGAGTAAGGCTCAAACACTGGCAACAACAAAATAGGGAAGGCAGGAAGATCCATCCCTGAAGGCCCCAAGGGCAAGCAGGTGACCCAGCCAACCAAACTCCACTTGTAACTGAAATATTATTTCTGAGTGGACTGAACCAGGTTACATACAAGGAACCTTGAAGGTTAATGTAGACTTGTGGTTACCATGAGACATTGGATGTTCTTTGGCTCGGCAGTTGGTCATGTGCAGCGCCTTATACTCAACTGATCCATTGTGCTAATTGGGCCATGGGGGGCAGTACCTATCATTTCTGAGGCACCCTTGCCCCCAGCACACCCTCACAGTCTCCCATATCTTCCTACAATTTAGTCAAGATAACATGCATGTTCAGGCCCTGTAGTCCAGATTCCGATAAGCAGTTGTATCGTATGGAGAGTTCATACTCTGGAGTCAAGTGCCTGTATGGCATCAAAGTCACTGCCGGGATCTTGCTGGATCAGCGGGTGCCGGGGTGAAGGGGGGCCCGTACAACTTAAAAACTGAGGCCTACAGGAGCCCCAGAAAGTGGAACTCTATTTTAGGTCCAAAGTTGAGATCTGACCCTCTTCCTTCCTTTCAAAATGTTCTGTCCTCAGCACCATGGAGGGATGGTGGAGGGCAGGGTAATATAAATGGTGCACAGTGCATCCATTGGCAAAGGACTACTTGAAATAATCTTTAGTAAGCTTTCCATAATTGATACATTTATATAATTTTAGAAAGAAAAAAAAAATCAAAATACAAAGGACATCTGTGCAGAACATCTAAAAGACCTTTTTGAGAAGGTCCTAGAGGAGAACCTCGGTCAGATTATTGCTGACTATGCCTCCATTAGAAATAATTCTCACTTCCTGTGGTGTCACTGGGGCAGGAAGTGAAGACCAATCTCAGAATGGACAAAGACAACCATAAGAACTTGAAAAAGGTTCTAACCGTCTTACAAGCTATGCAAATCTTAAAAACACTTTGGACTGGAGCTCCATTTCATTCCAAGTCTACTAAAGGGCTAGAAATAGCTCCCTGGGAACATTTAACTTACGGGAGAGGTGTTAAGATGACCCACTCCGTGCCTGTGAGATGACCCACTCCGTGCCTGTGAGATGACCCACCCCGTGCCTGGGAGATGACCCACCCCGTGCCTGGGAGATGACCCACCCCGTGCCTGGGAGATGACCCACCCCGTGCCTGGGAGATGACCCACCCCGTGCCTGGGAGATGACCCACCCCGTGCCTGGGAGATGACCCACCCCGTGCCTGTGAGATGACCCACCCCGTGCCTGTGAGATGACCCACCCCGTGCCTGTGAGATGACCCACCCCGTGCCTGTGAGATGACCCACCCCATGCCTGTGAGATGACCCACCCCATGCCTGTGAGATGACCCACCCCATGCCTGTGAGATGACCCACCCCATGTCTGTGAGATGACCCACTCCATGCCTGTGAGATGACCCACCCCATGCCTGTGAGATGACCCACCCCATGCCTGTGAGATGACCCACCCCATGTCTGTGAGATGACCCACTCCATGTCTGCTCTCCCAGAACCAATTAAAGAACAGGAAATTGTTTTTAGTGATGAGCTGTTACCATCAATAAATAAAATTGATCATCACCTGTACCTACTTTGATTGCAATAAAGAGTAACGGTGCAGATGAGCAGTTCCCCAATATCTGCCACCTTCAGAAATGTCTTGGATCTGCTCCTGGCAGCCTAATGCTCTCATGTGGATCTACTCCACCTCCAGGATGGGTTCATGTCTAGTGTTTTTTGAACATGTGAGTTTGCATGCAACATGCGTACGGCAGTCCATTCATTTCAATGTGCTGCCCCTTCGCACATCAAACGTAGCTCATGCAACTTTTAGGCAGTTGAGCTTCGCACTGTGACGCATGAAACAATGTGCCGCTTCTTGTCTCATTTGGGGTGCCATTAACAATGAATAGCACCGCAAGCGCGACACGCGTTTTTCACACCGGGGCGGGAGGATGGTGCATCGAGCGCATGTATTGTATGGCAGCCCATTAGGCTCCATTTACACTTAAGGCCCCGTTCACCTCTGGGGATTTGGGATCACGGATGGATCGCCGCTACTCTGAAATTCCAAATCCGGGGGGGTTAGGGTGCATCGACCACACGCATCATATGGCAGCCCATTAGGCTCCAGTTGCACTTAAGGCCCCGTTCACCTCTGGGGATTTGGGATCACGGATGGATCGCCGCTATTCTGCAATTCAAAAGCGCACTGAAATTTTGCCAAAATGCAGCACGTTTGTGCGCCATGAATATTTAATGGGCACTCAAACACAGTGCGTTTTTTCAGCGCAACAGAATCGTGCGGTAATCACAGCAAACTGCATTGCGCAAACCTTGCCACCCATAAAAGAAGCAGGAGGTACTTTTGGGTGACAAGCTTTGCCTTGCGGCTAAACCGCACCACGTTTGAGGCGCCATCAAAAACGAATGGTAACACAAACACGCGTGCCGCGTTTTGCAACGAGTGCAGTCCGGTTTGGAATCACGGGCAGAATCGCGGCAATTCTGACCACGATCTCAAATCGCCAAATGTGTTCACGGGTTGAAGAAAAATCCAAGTGTTGCGCTTGCGATGCGATCCATTGTTCATGGTTCCTCAAACATGACGGGACAGCGCGTTACATGTTGGGGACAACGCATTTTATGGGCCAAAATGCACTTTAAAAATGTGCAAAGTTCAACGCCAAAAAGTTGCAGGCGCTACTTTGGAGTGTGTTGGGCAGTCTATTATGAATGGACTGCCCTATGGGTGTAGCATGAAACGTGAGTTTGCATGATGCTAGGTGCGACCCACTCCTTGATTTCAATGGGCTGTCCTATGGGTGCAGCATTCACAAGACGCTAGGTATGACCCACTCCTTGATTTCAATGGGCTGCCCTATGTGTGCAGCATGAAACACGTGAGTTCGCATGACGCTAGGTATGACCCACTCCTTAATTTCAATGGACTGCCCTATGGGTGTAGCATGAAACACGTGAGTTTGCATGATGCTAGGTGCGACCCACTCCTTGATTTCAATGGGCTGTCCTATGGGTGCAGCATTCACAAGACGCTAGGTATGACCCACTCCTTGATTTCAATGGGCTGCCCTATGTGTGCAGCATGAAACACGTGAGTTCGCATGACGCTAGGTATGACCCACTCCTTAATTTCAATGGGCTGCCCTATGGGTGTAGCTTGAAAAACGTGGGTTCGCAAGACGTTAGGTATGACCCACTCCTTGATTTCAATGGGCTGCCCTATGGGTGCAGCATGAAAAACGTGAATTCACATATATGACCCACTCCTTAATTTCAATGGGCTGCCCTATGGGTGCAGCATGAAACACGGGAGTTCACAAGACGCTAGGTATGACCCACTCCTTGATTTCAATGGGTGCAGCATGAAACATGTGCGTTCGCATGGCGCTAGGTATGGCCCACTCCTTGATTTCAATGGGCTGCCCTATGGGTGCAGCATGAAACACGGGAGTTCACAAGACGCTAGGTATGACCCACTCCTTGATTTCAATGGGCTGCCCTATGGGTGTAGCATGAAACACGGGAGTTCACAAGACGCTAGGTATGACCCACTCCTTGATTTCAATGGGTGCAGCATGAAACACGTGCGTTCGCATGGCGCTAGGTATGGCCCACTCCTTGATTTCAATGGGCTGCCCTATGGGTGCAGCATGAAACACGGGAGTTCACAAGACGCTAGGTATGACCCACTCCTTGATTTCAATGGGCTGCCCTATGGGTGTAGCATGAAACACGGGAGTTCACAAGACGCTAGGTATGACCCACTCCTTGATTTCAATGGGTGCAGCATGAAACACGTGCGTTCGCATGGCGCTAGGTATGGCCCACTCCTTGATTTCAATGGGCTGCCCTATGGGTGTAGCATGAAACACGGGAGTTCACAAGACGCTAGGTATGACCCACTCCTTGATTTCAATGGGCTGCCCTATGGGTGTAGCATGAAACACGGGAGGTCACAAGACACTAGGTATGACCCACTCCTTGATTTCAATGGGTGCAGCATGAAACACGTGCGTTCGCATGACGCTAGGTATGGCCCACTCCTTGATTTCAATGGGTGCAGCATGAAACACGTGCGTTCGCATGACGCTAGGTATGGCCCACTCCTTGATTTCAATGGGTGCAGCATGAAACACGTGCGTTCGCATGACGCTAGGTATGGCCCACTCCTTGATTTCAATGGGTGCAGCATGAAACACGTGCGTTCGCATGACGCTAGGTATGGCCCACTCCTTGATTTCAATGGGTGCAGCATGAAACACGTGCGTTCGCATGACGCTAGGCATGGCCCACTCCTTGATTTCAATGGGCTGCCCTATGGGTGTAGCATGAAACACGTGAATTTGCATGACGCTAGGTATGACCCATTCCTTGATTTCAATGGGCTGCCCTATGGGTGTAGCATGAAACACGTGAATTCGCATGACGCTAGGTATGACACATTCCTTGATTTCAATGGGTTGCCCTATGGGTGTAGCATGAAACACGTGAGTTTTCAAGACGCTAGGTATGACCCACTCCTTAATTTCAATGGGTGCCCCATGCGCGTGAAACGTGTAAAAAAAAAAAAGATCTGACTGCACCTACATTTCCTAGATACATGGGGGTGCCATTAAACACCAAAATACAAGTGACTGCCCTCGGACATCTATGGTAAACTATAACCTACAAAGCTGCTCCTCCACAACAAACAGAAGAGAAAGGGGCCTTGATAACATGAAAACCTGCACCGAAACGGTTAGGAAGTTCAGGGAAGAGCAGCATCATTATAGAAACAGAAAATAAATCCTTAATTAGTATATAATTGCTGTTAACGGGACTTCAAAAACATTCCAAAATATTAAAAGATTGACAAAAACTGAGATACTACAAATGTAATTCTCTACAGTACAAAGGAAAAATATCACAAATATGAGATCTGTAAAAAAACAAACACCCCAACATATCAGAAATGGCAGGGGTGGGACAACGACAACGTTTTTCTGGTGGGTCATGCAGTCAGGTGGGTCTATGACCATTAAAACTGACGTTTAATGTGCACATAAATACTTTCCCATGTATTCCCCCTCCCTCCCCCTATCAACATGTCATCATAATGTTTCTGTCCAATCATTTTGTTTGCAAGAAATTTTAAGACCTTTTGAGACTTAGTGACATCATCACTGGGTCTGTTTGCTTGTTTTGGCTCCACCTTTGGCTGGGAGGGGTCAGCGGGCTCCTGTAAACACCACAGCACCCTGCCGTGGATCTTTTTCAAAAGAATTATAGAAAGAACACATAACCGGCATCCCTTTAGACATGCATACTCACTAGGTGCTATAGGCTTTAGCTGTGCAATCTGCTGATCGGTTGTTTGATTCAGGCAACTGATCAGCAGATTGCACTGCATAAGTTTGTACCAGTAAGGGAGTTGGTAGATTTGTAAAGAAGAAATTGATCAGTAGATTGCACTGCTTAAAGTGGTTAGTGATACACAGAGATGAAACTGATCCTCCTACATACGTTGTACCTGTTTATCTGCAGCCCCCTCTCCTCTATAGTCTAACACACACATTTTACACAGAAATCCTTAAAGTTAAACTTCACTCTTTCAATCATCATTAACTATTTTATTTTTAATCCTTATGCTGCTAGCATTAGTAAATAGATAGGAAGGTAAATTTACATGTTTTAAACATTTTTTAAAAAATGTATTCAGTTACTTCCTGGTTTCCATCCCTAGGCAAACGATGTCATACATTTCAGGAGGGGAGGAGGGTTATCTCAGCTAAGCACACCCTCCTGCCTGCACGTCTGAGCTAAGGGAAGATGGATTCCAGGAAGTAAGTGCTACGTGAATCATCTGTCTTTACTCAAGATGGCCACAGCCAGAAATGGGGGGGGGGGTGTCAAAGTGACTTATCGGCAAAATAAAGCATGGAGACATGAGGGAATGAGGGAGTTTGCTTCGAATTATAAAAATCAATGAAATAGCATTTTTGGTTTGTGGCGGTCAGATGCAGTGCAGTTCCGCTTTAATTCCCAAAGCCATGGGATGGGGATCTGATGTCACACACTGAACAGCATATTTACAGGAGGCAGAGTGTAAACTGGGATCTGAGTGGAAGCAATGGACACATCCCCTCTACACTGTCTCATAGGTAATCATGCAGAGCTGAGTCTGTCAATCACTTGGTGTGTGCTGGAGATGCAGAAAGTGTAATCTGAGATCTGAGTGGAAGCAATGGACACATCCCCCTTTACACTGTCTCATAGGTAATCATGCAGAGCTGAGTCTGCCAATCACTTGGTGTTTGCTGGAAATGCAGAAGGTGTAATCTGAGATCTGAGTGGAAGCAATGGACACATCCCCCTTTACACTGTCTCATAGGTTATCATGCAGAGCTAAGTCTACCAATCACTTGGTGTGTGCTGGAGATGGGGCAGGGCTGTCCTCCAGGATTGCTTGGTGTTAGACTGTCAGAATTGAGGAGTACAGACAGAAGAGGAATGACAGCACATAGAAATCCAACTCTGTGCTTTAGATCAAAGGAAATACACACTACAGAAAAGATAGTCTTTGTTCATTTTCCATTTCAGAGGTTTACAACCACTGTAAGTCTGCACCACCAAGAGAGCATGCATGTCTAAAAGGATGCTGGGGGTGTGTTTTTTCATATAATGGCCAGGAACATAATGACTGATGGCAGAGAAAGCTAATAATGGTACCCAACAACAGCAAGGATAAAGAGAAGAGAGGACTGAATTTGTTCAGACAGGAAACGTAGATGGGCCGAAGACTGTATTTCTGGCAGTGCACCGCAACGCATGCATGTGGCAATGGAAAGGCATCAAAGTGCATTTAAATACATGTTTAAGATGCGTGTCACCATGAGTCATGACTTAATAAGGAGGCACTACATTGCTCCTGTCCCACCACCATCAATTTAAGCCATGAAGTGCAACATGTTTCCTCTGCTTTCTGCCCGGTACACTCCATTAATTACCAGCACTCAAGCCACCTATTGGCGGGTTCATCGCTCTACCAACATGTATGTTCCCTGTGAATGGAGCTCAGGGTGATTGTCGTCTAAGAGGCCAGCAACTCCTATCTGCGGTGGAAACCATCTTGACAAGCTCTGGCACTAGCCTGTACTGCTCCCAAATGTCCCGCTAACAGAAGGGATATGCAATACCAATGGCAGGCGTGTCACCAAAATGGCGGAGGAGTCACTAAAACTGCTGGTTAATGGGTTTAGCTTTTCATAATTGGTACAACGAACTACTTGTACCCCTTGAAGATGGATTTTTACTTACTACTTTGAGACAGGTTCTCTTTACACAAAAAAGGGGCAAAAATATAACTTCTACTACACCCCCTCACAAACATGGGGGGGGGGGGGTAATAGAAGTGATTGGCAGACTCAGCTCTGCCTGATTACCTATGAGACAGTGTAGAGGGGGATGTGTCCATTGCTTCCACTCAGATCTCAGATTACACTTTCTGCATCAAAGTAACTTCTCAGCAAAATAAAGCATGGAGACATAAGGGGGTGGGGGAGTTTGCTTCGAATTATAAAAATCAATGAAATAGTGTTTCTGGTTTGTGGTGCTCAGATGCAGTGCAGTTCCCAAAGGCATGGGATGGGGATCTGTTGTCACACACTGAACAGGATATTAACAGGAGGCAGAGTGTAATCTGAGATCTGAGTGGAAGCAATGGACACCCCCCCCCCCTCTACACTGTCTCATAGGTAATCAAGCAGAGCTGAGTCTGCCAATTACTTGGCGTGTGCTGGAGATGGGACCCACCACCATCATTTTAGGCCGTGAAGTGCAACGTTTCCTCTGATTTCTGCCCAGTACACTCCATTAATTACCAGCACTCAAGCCACCTATTGGCGGGTTCAGCGCTCTACCGACATGGATGCGCCCTATAAATGGAGATCAGGGTGAATCTTGACAGGCACTAGCCTGTACTGCTCCCAAATGTTCCGCTAACCGAAGGGATATGCAGTACCAATGGTGTGCTCCTGGCAGGCGTGTCACCAAAATGGCGGAGGAGTCACTAAAACTGCTGGTTAATGGGTTTCGCTTTTCATAATTGGTACAACGAACTCCTTATGACCCTTGAAGATGGTCTTTTACTTACTACTTTGAGACAGGTTCTCTATAAAAAAAAAAAAAAAAGGGCAAAAAAAAAAATATCCCCCCATGTGTAGTTTTTTTAGTCATTTATGTAGTGTTTTCGACACAGCCTACGTTTCTTTTTTTCCCTCCAGAATTAGGACGGACAACAATTACATGTATGTTTGCCTTAAAGGAGAACTCCGATCCAATGGCAGAGCAGGGTAATGTTTTAGGAGGAGCTGCAGTTATAATGGGATTTTTGTACTCACTCTCTGAGTTCATTGAAGGACACAGCCATACTTTATAATGAATGGGTTTGATGTCGCCACCTACAGGAGCAGGACGCTAGGTGCAACTAAACTAAAATCACACCAGGAGGGTGGCCCAACCCCCCCATCTGCAGCAAGGAGCTCAGTTAGTAGTCTGTAATACCAGTAGTACAGGACATAAGACATGAGACTGAGGCAGCCAGGAGAAGACGGAGGCAGCCAGGAGAAGACCGCCAGAAGAAGACCGCCAGAAGAAGACCGCCAGAAGAAGACCGAGACAGCCAGAAGAAGACCGCCAGAATAAGACCGAGACAGCCAGAAGAAGACCGCCAGAAGAAGACAGCCAGAAGAAGACCGAGACAGCCAGAAGAAGACCGCCAGAAGAAGACCAAGACAGCCAGAAGAAGACCGCCAGAAGAAGACCAAGACAGCCAGAAGACCGCCAGAAGAAGACAGCCAGAAGAAGACCGCCAGAAGAAGACCGAGACAGCCAGAAGAAGACAGGAAGAAGAAGACAGAGACAGCCAGAAGAAGACCGAGACAGCCAGAAGAAGACCGCCAGAAGAAGACCGAGACAGCCAGAAGAAGACCGCCAGAAGAAGACCGCCAGAAGAAGACAGCCAGAAGAAGACCGCCAGAAGAAGACCGCCAGAAGAAGACCGCCAGAAGAAGACCGAGACAGCCAGAAGAAGACCGCCAGAAGAAGACTGAGACAGCCAGAAGAAGACCGCCAGAAGAAGACCGCCAGAAGAAGACAGCCAGAAGAAGACCGCCAGAAGAAGACAGCCAGAAGAAGACCGCCAGAAGAAGACAGCCAGAAGAAGACCGCCAGAAGAAGACCGAAACAGCCAGAAGAAGACCAAGACAGCCAGAAGAAGACCGAGACAGCCAGAAGAAGACCGCCAGAAGAAGACTGAGACAGCCAAAAGAAGACCGAGACAGCCAGAAGAAGACAGGAAGAAGAAGACAGAGACAGCGAGAAGAAGACCGAGACAGCCAGAAGAAGACCAGCGCTGCGTCCTGCAAAGAGCTCAGAGAAAAGAATCCTGTTTTCTCTTTCATTCATTGAAGGACACACCCATACTTCATGACAGATGGGACCATCCCAAAGCAGTGCCAGAAAGAAGAAGGGTGTGCCCACAAACAGAAAACAACAGAACAGGGAACCACACCCCGGCAGAATTCAAACTGCTGCCTGCAAAACTTTCGAAGCAAATCTGGCATCTGCTGAGGCAGCTACTTCAACTTTATAGAACGTGGTGAAAATGGAAACAGAATCCATCGTCTGGAAACTAAAAAATCAGCAAAAAAGTAGCAAAAACTAGGAGCTAGACGTTAGGAAATAAGTGAACTGCCGATGAAGGTTTTGGCCAACTCCAGAGGGCTGCCCCCTAGGGAGCTTTTAGCTTAGTTGTAACCAGTGGTGCATTTAAGTTTTGTGCTGCACCCCCACGGACACCGACCAACACAACCCCCCCTTCCCCTTCCGCTTAGAGAGCCTGTCCTTGACCAACAACACCCCTGCCCCCCACCCGGGAGACCCTTCCACTACCCCTCCCCTCCGGTGATAGAGAGACACTCATCTTCACAGCTCCAGCCATCCCCAAGAACGAGAGCCAGACTCTACATACACCATCAAGCAGCCCGCAGCCTCTCTCGGATCCCACCTGGCTCCCATGGTGCACGTATCTCTTCTTTCATCCCTTCTGGGAGGAGATGCTGCCCCCCTAAAAAATGCCGCCCTAGGCAAGTGCCTTGTGGTAAATACACCCCTGGTTGCAACTAGCATCCTGCTCCTGTGGGTGGCGACATCAAACCCCTCCGTCATGAAGTATGTCTGTGAAAGAAAAAAAGCTTTTTTTGTAGCCAATATGCAGTCCAATGCCTGACGCCATGTAAAATTGTGTGTATGTGCCTCCCCCACTTCTCCATCATACTGGCACAGCACATGGTACCTGTGCGGAAATCTGCTACTGCATGATGGGAGTTTTTTTTTTTTTTGATCCAGGTCATGCTGACAAGAAGGAATGACCACACGCTAATCCTGTTTTTTTTTTTTTTTTACTTTTTGGCAAAAATAAGAGTACATGCAGAAAAAACTGCGGATTTGCTTTCTGTTCATTGAAATTACATGAAGTTGATGTATAATTTTATGGTGTCGAAGGAAATAATTTAACTTTTTTTTCCCCCGGATCCAACAACTGAAATGAAGTCTGAAGACCTGACTGGCAACATTTGGCAGGATTGCTGTGGGGGGCGTTTTAGCTCCTAAGGGCTCCCCTAGGCTGCTTACTATTAAGCCGTGGCCCTCAATAGATGGTAGTGGGGCCATGAATAAGGGGGTACGACCAGTCCTCCTGTACGGGGCCCAGGCCAACAGGGGGGCCCAGGCAGCTGGGTGAATCGGATGTGGGCAGGAAGGGTGATCAGCACGGCTGGGGGGCAATTACTGGAACCGATCCTCTGTATGGGTCTCTCTGCAGCAGCTGAAAGCCACTTCTCCTCCTCTCCTTCCTGCTGGCTTTCAGCTGCTGCAGAGAGAGCCATACAGGGGATTGGTTCCAGTAATTGCCCTCACCACACCCATCACCCCCTGCTGCCCAGGCCCCCATGTGTGCCCACCGCTGACGGTTTCTATCCTCTCCTCTCCACAGATGACTGCAAGCACACAATAGGATCCTTCAGAATGGAGATTGGGGAAGGAACCAGTAAATATGTCCTGTTTACTAGCTCCTTCCTTTCCTGAATGAACACAAGTGATCGGTACTAATCACTCACTGTGTTCATTCATAACTGAAGCATAGTAAACTGTGTTGTTTTGTATTTGGGGGGGGGGGCACTGTCAGGCTGGCCCTGGATGCCCAATACAGCCATCCAGAGCCCTGGATGGTAGAGAAGTAAATGAATGCTGGTTTCTGTTCCTGATCTAGTCATGGGCTGAAGAGGGCCATCAAGTGTGCAGACACGAGGTGAACGCCCTCAGACCGAAGGATCGGCAGAACACGGGTACAAAGCGGCAAGCCTGGCTCATCTTGTAGTGTACAACTCTATACATACGGCAGGAGGTGAGGAGAAGACTGACAAAGGCCTATGAACGATAGTGGGAGGCCAACTGGCTCAGGGCCCCTCACATACAGACGATCCCAGCTCGATCTGGCAGAAAAGAGACAGGCCGATCAAGAAAAATCAAAACTCCACCAATGACCGAAAAGCCTGCCCACCCAAAAGTGCCATTTTATTCACAGGTGAAGGCTGGTGAGACAAAGGGGTTCATTTACTAAAAGGCAAATTTTCCGTGCAAGAGCATTTGCGCCAAAGCTTAGTAAATGAGGTGACGTTTCAATTTGCAAAGGATACCCAATCACAGGCAAAGAAAAGAAAGCATCTTTGCTTCCACTTGATTGGACGATGGAAGCCAACAGAGCTTCCCCTCATTTACTAAGCGCCGGAGAAAATGCCCTTGTAAAGTGCACAGGCTATTTGCCTTTAGTGAATTAACCCCACTATGTATGTCTTGGGGACCTCAGCAGGTGTGCAGACCTAGGAACTCAACACAGGGATGGGGGTCCCAGACCTGGCGGTCAATCGCCTGGCCTGTATAGTGTCGCGCAATGGAGGGGTGACATGGCCCTGAACTCTGACGCCATACGACATTGAGCTTACCCATGGCGCTGCGACAACAAACGGGTGATGTGAAGACGAGTACTAGCGAGCTTTAAAGGTTTATTTCTCCTTTACAGAAAAACTGTACACCCCTGCCCATCCCCCCTGGCCCTCGCTGTACTTACCTCCAGGGCTGATCAGCTGTCAGCACCACTGCAGCTACCCCAATGGTCCAGGGATTTGAAAATCCATGTTCTTTTCTGTGCAGCACGTCTGGGGCGAACCGGATCGAATCTGATTGGACAGCGCAGTCACGGTGAATGGATCTGCTCTGTCTCAGAAGCGCTACTTGGAGAAGAGCGGGGATTCAAAATCAGGACTGCTGCAAATTCAGCAACCCAGGCGCAAGCACAGCAGTGACCGGTGTCAGTTCACCTTTACATTTTCTCTGTGAAGGTGAACAAATCCTTTAGGGCCGGTTCACACGAAACGCAGTCTACATGAGTTTCCGCATGCGCATTGATGCGTTTCTGCATGCGCACTGACACGTTCCAGCGCGTTTTTGACACGTTTCAGTGCGTTTTTACACATTTAATTTTCCCCCCTCTTTTTCTTCAATTTAAATAGGGACATGTGCGTTCCAGATGCATTTTGGTGCGTGCGCGTTCCAGTACAGTCCTGTGCAGAAAAAATGCAGCCTGTTCTACTTTTTTTTTTCTGCAACCGGAACTCACCAGAACGGCAAGCACTGATGTGAACTAAGACATTGACCACCATATCACCTACTTTCTGTGAGTTTTGGATGCAGACAAAAAAGCAACTGAAACGCATGGAGTGTGAACTGGCCCCTAAAGCTCACCCCACAACACTCACCTTCACAGCACCCTCCTGTTTTTTTTTTTTTCAGTGGCCTCAGATTGCCACGTGGAAGCTCAGTGCCGAATGGTGTCAGAGCTCAGGGCAATGTCACCCCTCCCTCATGTGACACTATGCAGGGCAGGCAATTGACCACCAGGTCCGAGAACCCCATCCCTGCACCACGTTCCCTCATCTTGTTTTTATTACGGACGTTTCCAAGACATACATTGGGGGCAGGGGCGGACTGACCATTCAAGCACTCAGGCACTGCCCGAGGGCCCGGGCTCAGTAGGGGGCCCCGTGAGATGCCCCTGGTACCTTTCATAGGCTTTTTTGGGTGTGGGCGAGGACACGGGGCCCCACGATCCCCTATTGCCCGGGGACCCCATGAGTTGTCAGTCCACCCCCGATTGAGGGAGATTTACTAAAATTGGAGAGTACAAAAATCTGGTGCAGCTGTGCATGGTAGCCAATCTAACTTCAGTCGGCATAATTAAGCTCTGACTAAATAAAAGCTGGAAGCCGATTGGTGTCTTTGCAGAGCCGCACCGAATTTTGTCTCTTCAGCTTTAGTAAATCAACTCCATTATGTCTCAACACAGGTGACAATGTCTGACCCTAGGTTCACATCTGTGCGAGTGGTGCCGCTGCGGATCCGCACGAAAATCCATGCACCCGCACAGAGGAATTGCGGACCCGTGGGCGGGTGCCATTAGTTCTAATGGTACGCCGCCTGCACTGGAAAACGCAACCGTACTGGGAACCAAGAGAAGAGTTTTCCAAAGAAATGCAGGGACTTCTTTCCCTGCGTGTTACGTGTCAAATGAATGGGCTCTCATGCCCTTGCAAAATGCGGCCGCATAGATGTGAACCCGGGGTGAGTCCAAGGCATCCAAATGGGCAGATTCTTCAAACCTAGTTGGAGGTTTTTACACAGATGACAGCAGCAAATGAACAGAAGAACCAAAAAAACCAAACTTCTGGCAGAATATTTGTACCATTTCTAAATCTTACCTCTTCTACAGTAGACAAGGACATTTATAATTCAGACTGTACATTAATGTTCTGCTATAAACCCATAAAAAGTGTTAATGTGGAGCCGATACAAGCTGGGCTCACAAGATGAGGAGGATTACACGGGACTGACACGGGACTTTGTGTTCCTGCTTCTTCTAGGGACCGTGGTTCCTGCACTGAAAGAAGCCATTAGCATGGGCTGACGTGGGCTCGGGGTTGGGAAAGCAGCCGGGTGTTCCTGGGAGAGTCAAGCCGTACTAAGATAGAGGTAAACACGTAATCACCCTAAGAAGCAGAATCCAAACACAGACATTGAATAATTATGTGTAGCCTTCTTCATGGGTTCTTCACGAGGGTATAAATTGAACGATATGGACCGGGAAGGAGTCACGTCAACTACTCGAGAGATGATTCTGCAGAAAAGAGCACTTAAATAGGAAAGAGTCATACACAGAACTTACAAAGACCATGGCACCAGTGTGTAGAGTTGAAAACGATAAAAGTTGAGGACCGAAACGTCCAAGGTAATGCAAGAACGCGTCTGTGTTCTCGTCCAAACTGCAGACAGCCCTGTTCCTGCAGAACAAACATGACACCTATGTTTGGGGAGGTTGTAGGGCTTCTTCCAGAACAGCCAACGGCTTCCGTCAGATTTCCTCTCCTGTTACTGAAGAGAATATTATATCCTCAGGGGGGCCTTCGGGGAACCGTCTGGAGTCAGTTATGATGTCCTCTAATAGAGGGTCTCTGTAACGTGCTCCCAGAAGAATGGCTCATTCCTCATCGTTCGCCAGCAGGAAACCCAGGATGAATGTAATCCCCCTCTGGCGCTCGCTGGCGGTCTGTTTCCCCACTAGGTTAGGTGGAGGCCGCAGCAGGAGACTTGTGAACACAGTAGCTGAAAAACAGAAAACAAAACATACCTGCATTAAAGTAAAGGAGTGAATCTCCCTAATGGGGACCCAGTCAACAGTGAAAACCTGACAGTGGCCCCAACCCCTCACCTCTCTATGCAAATCTAAATGAAACATTTTTGGGATTATTTACTAAAACTGGAGAGTGAAAAATCTGGTGCAACTCTGCATAGAAAAAAATCAGCTTCCAGGTTATATTGCCAATGCTTAACTGAACAAGCTGAAGTTGAATGTAAATTAGGGACCTTAGATTTGGTGTAGCGCTATTTCTTTAATATAATTGTAAGCCATATGAATAAACATAAAAATACATAAAAAATAAGTATATATATATAGTGATGAATCCAAAGTGATCTGATCCTCTAGGGATCTACTGTGACACAGAATTCGTGAAAAAAAAAACAGATTGGTCCCAACTGGACCCAATATAGTGTGAAAATGTCAAAATGACACAAACAAAAACCCCAAATCCCTAATTGGGATCAGTGAATCAAATCAAAACAGACCTAGTGCAATAAACAGTGAATCCCTGAAAAAGAGGGATATTCCTCCTAAATAAAGTGATACGTGCTCAAACCCCCAAAATACAACATTCAAATGTAAAACTTTACCCTATCAAAAACACATATAAATCTCAACAATCCAATATGAATAAAAATACTGTATAGTGAAATATACATAAAAAATAAATAAATATAAAAAGTCCAAAATAGTGCAAATCAGCAAAAAGTGATCCAATGATTCAAAACCATGCAGGTGATGCGGTGAATGTGCGTTCAAGCCAATGATATAAATCCTTAAATGGCTGGATTGCCCCCTCACCTCCTTACCGTGACCCACTGGGCCAACGCACCTATAGGATCACACCAGGATCCTTCACGGGCAGTATCTCCTCAGTAGATTGTATCCACAGAAAATCCCCATCAATGGTGGCACTTAAACATCACAAGTTCCCCTCCAGATATAGGTACCGCAAAATAGGGGCCCTGAGGAAGTCACGTGGTTAGCGTGATGCAACGCTTAGGTACGCGGTGACGTAGTTCCGGCGTGGCCGCCATCTTGGCACACCTGAAACCCATGCAGGATTACACCCATAGCATGTGGTTTGAATGCTTATGTATATCTGCTACGACGTGAGTTGGCAATTGGCGTTTTCTTTACTATATTCATATAATAAATAGTATTACACTATGGAGGATCTTTCTTCTTTGTCATCACTATGATCCATATGAGAGAGTTGGCTATATTGCGGTACACCAAGTTATTTATTTATTGTATGCATTTACACCTATGGGTATAGGATTGGGGGTTAGGGACCTTAGATTGTACGCCCCTTGAGGGTTAGGGACTGATGTGAATGTACAATATATATGTAAAGTGCTGTGTAAATTGACGGCGCTATATAAGTACCTGAAATAAACAAAATAAATAAAAATAAATAAATAAAGTAGTCTTAAAGGCTGAAGGTTTTTTACCTTCATGTATTCTATGCATGAAGGTAAAAAACCTTCTGTGTGCAGCAGTGCCCCCCAGCCCCCTCAATACTTACCTGAGCCTCATTGCAATCCAGGGCTGTGATCAACAGCCTTGGCTGTCCCGGGTCTCTGTCTCCTCATTGGCTGAGACAGCAATCTGGAGCCTTGGCTTCCGCTGCTGTCAATCACAGCCAGTCAGTTAATAAGGAGAGGGGGCGGGGCCGAGATGTGGCTCCTTGTGTGAATGGACACATGGAGCAGAGTGTGTCCCCATAGCAAGCTGCTTGCTGTGGGGTCAGCCGACGGGAGCGAGGGGCCAGAAGAGCCGGTGGGGGACCCAAGAAGAGGAGAATCCAGGCTGCTCTGTGCAAAACCATTGCACATGGCAGGTAAGTATAACAGGCTTGTTATTCCCCTTCCCCTGAAAAAAAAAAAAAAAAAAGCCTTTAGAGTCACATTAAAAGAGAAGTAGGGTCAAAGGTCTTTTGGTCCTTCTCCTCCCGTGGGTCACAGCAATGCACTTAGTTCTGTACTCCTGTGACAGGGACTCAGCAGACAGCGGGCTAAAGGTGAACAGAGGTCACAGAGCCAGTCCAGCCTCTGCAGGGATCCCAACAATAACCAGGCCTGTTTTTTTTACCTGTAAAAATCAGAATGTTTTTTTCTAGAAAATGACTTCACCTCCCTGATTATGTCAATATTTTTGAATGTCAAAGTGGTACATTGTTTTGCATGGAAATTTCAGTGTCTGATGAGGAATTTCCCCACTAATCATTATCGCTCAATACAGGACACAGCGGGAGGACAGCGGCCGGAGGACACAGCGGGAGGACAGCGGCCGGAGGACACAGCGGGAGGACAGCGGCCGGAGGACACAGCGGGAGGACAGCGGCCGGAGGACACAGCGGGAGGACAGCGGCCGGAGGACACAGCGGGAGGACAGCGGCCGGAGGACACAGCGGGAGGACAGCGGCCGGAGGACACAGCGGGAGGACAGCGGCCGGAGGACACAGCGGAAGGACACAGCGGGAGGACAGCGGCCGGAGGACACAGCGGGAGGACAGCGGCCGGAGGACACAGCGGGAGGACAGCGGCCGGAGGACACAGCGGGAGGACAGCGGCCGGAGGACACAGCGGGAGGACAGCGGCCGGAGGACACAGCGGGAGGACAGCGGCCGGAGGACACAGCGGGAGGACAGCGGCCGGAGGACACAGCGGGAGGAAAGCGGGAGGAGGACACAGCGGGAGGACAGCGGCCGGAGGACACAGCGGGAGGACAGCGGCCGGAGGACACAGCGGCCGGAGGACAGCGGCCGGAGGACACAGCGGGAGGACATGGGACACAGCGGGAGGACAGAGGACACAGCGGGAGGACATTGGGGGATCGCAGGGACAAGGTAAGTTACACTACACACACACTACAGTGTAATCCCGAGTGTAGCTCAGGGTTACCGCTTTTCGCACTGAAAATGAACCCCGAGTCACACTCAGGATTACCGCCAGGGAGGTTAAAGGATAAGTTCATCTTTTGGGAACATGTTTCACCTGTATTTTGGATGAAGCATGTAACATGTTCCCAATCCTGCAGCTGCCCGCCCCCTCACATGCACACGGCCGCCTCATTCATTGAGTTCTATGAATGAACTACAAGTCTGGACAGCCTATGCGGCTGCAGTTCTCAAATGTGGAGTGCCATGGTAGTTCATTGACTTTTCCTGTCAGTACATCTTCTTGCGCATACATCCTATACAGGCAAGTAAATATGATGGCAGTTCTGCAGGAGGCCTGCATGGCACCGGCGATCTGATCACTAGTGCAATTCTTTCCAGGCTCCTGCAACCAAAAATAATAAGTACACATTTTTACCTGCAAAAAAATGTGCATTTATTATTTTTAGTCAAAAGGTGAACTTCCCCTTTAAAAAACTCAAACAGTATATATTTTGTTAAAACAAATGTGTTGCAATGTTTTATGTAATAGTACCTGTGCAGTGGTTTTTCAAATGCAATTTTTTGGCAAAAAATACACTTTAATAAATTTTAATGCACAAAAAAAAAGACAACATGATACCCAATTGTTTGGTAAAATATAAATGCTATGCCGAATAAATAAATAGCAAACGTGATTTATTATTATAATTTTTTTACACTGTCCCTTGAAATTTGTTATTGATCATTAATATTGTTATCACAAGGAATGTAAGCATCCCTTGTCATAGCAATAGGCAAGTGACAGGTACTCTTTACTGAGAAATCTGGGGTCTGCTAGACCCCAGATCAGTCCTCTGTCCTTAAAAGCTTCAGATCAGACCAAGATCGGTATGATGTGAAGCCTTTTTCAAACCACTAGTGGTTTGTTGACATCCAGCGAAACAGAAAGTGACAAAACACTTGTTGCTTCTGGTTTCTTGGGCCACAGGGATGATCGGGGCCATTCTGGTCCCCGATAAGTATTATGGGCAGACGGCAGAATCACTGGCTGCTCACTCGGGTCTCCCGGTGGGACAGGAGAGCCCAGGACGGCCTTGGAAGGTGGCGGCGGTTCTCTCCTCCCACCGCTTTTAAACGAAATCCAGCAACTAATTAGCCGCTACGATTGCTTTTACAGAAAAGCCAACCACTGGCTGAAAAAAAAAACGATACCGGGTTGATGCCTGCAGCTGCAGGCACATCCTGGTACAACCATTTAAAGTCGGGAGACGTATGGGTACGTCGCCTGGCAGCAAGTGGATAATGTTGGGATACACCCAGACGCTTGATGAGCAGCTGGCTCCGCCTCTCAGCAACACGCTGAGAGCCCAAGCCAGCTGCTCCTGCCCCCTCCACAGCCCAGCGCTCCAGTGACTGACAGTCATTGGCTCTTTGCTCACTGAACACCAAGAACTGAGTAACCAGCGCTCTTTGATTGCTCATTTCCTGGTGTAGATCTGGCAGATGCAGTTCGGATCCACGATGCAGCAGTGTAGGCGAATGTGTAGGTTTAGGTTTTTTCTTTATAAACCCACAATTCTTTTTTAAAGCCCAACTGCAGTTTAAATCAGCTAAATACATTGTAGCTGCATTAAGACAAACGTTTTGCAAAGAAGCCACAGCCTGGGTAGAAAAGCCTGTCCCTTTCCAGCTTGCTGCAGAGAAGAACCCATGCTCTTTGTGTGAAAGCAGTAGTCTCTCTACAGAGGTCAGACACAACCTCCTGCTGAACCAGAGCTAGAGCTCTCCAATGAGCAGGGAGTATAAGCTTTGTGTATTGGAGAGCTGTGGCTCAGCAATGGGCATGTTGGACCTGTACTTGGTTATTGGCATTACCCAAATGTTCCTTCCCCTACTTAGAACACATCCCACAATTATTTTTGTTTTGATCTTGTTTCTTTAGTGAGAAACTACCGTATTTTCCGGAGTATAAGACGACCCCTCTTCCAATGCACACCAGTAAGAAGAATCGTACCCCATCATTGGTGTCAGTGGGAGGAATAGTGTCCCAACATTGGTGTCAGTGGGAGTAATAGTATCCCATCATTGGTGTCAGTGGGAGGAATAGTGTCCCAACATTGGTGTCAGTGGGAGGAATAGTGTCCCAACATTGGTGTCAGTGGGAGTAATAGTATCCCATCATTGGTGTCAGTGGGGGTGGAATAGTGCCCCATCATTGGTGTCAGTGGGGGGAGGAATAGTGCCCCATCGTTGGTGTCAGTGGGGGGAGGAATAGTGCCCCATCGTTGGTGTCAGTGGGGGGAGGAATAGTGCCCCATCGTTGGTGTCAGTGGGGGGAGGAATAGTGCCCCATCGTTGGTGTCAGTGGGGGGGAGGAAAAGTGCCCCATCGTTGGTGTCAGTGAAAGGAATAATGCCCCATCATTGGTATCAGTGACACCAATGACGGGGCACTATTCCTTCCACTGACACCAATGACACTTGCTGACCCCTGTTGCAGTATGGTGCTGCTGCAGCCAGCATATGTGGTTGCAGCAGCACCTCTGTACGGCACACTTACTGGCCGCTCCTTCACTCGATTTTCACGGGGCCGCTCGGCTCCGCCTCCTCGCCGGTGATTGGCCGCCTGTGTGCCTTTCCTGAGCTACAGTTCTGACGGCCAATCACCGGTGAGGAGGCCGAGCCGAGCAGCCGCGCGAACATCCAGTGGCCGAACTGAATGAAGGAGCAGCCGCGCTTGTGGGACCGGAGCCAGGTAAGAAACAGCAGCCCCTGCCCACCCCTGTATTCAGCGTCCCTTCCGTTGGAAGGGGGGCCGCCGCCGCCCCCCTAAAAAGTGTCAGCATGCCGTATACCGGCTTATAACACGACCCCCGACTTTTGAGAAGATTTTCAAGGGGTAAAAAAAGTCGTCTTATACGCCGGAAAATACGGTATTTTTTTACTCCTTGTGATATTACCACCAGGTTTGTAAAATTTTTGTAGGTAAAGCTGCAGGGTGAAGGAATCAGGAATCCTGGTTCTAACAGCTGCTGGTCCTTTGATGACACAGTGCCAAGTCCCCCCTCCTGAGCTTTATAAACTGTTGCCTCCTGGGATATGTGACGGAAGTCTGCTTTTTTATTTATTTTTTTATCTGACAGGAGGACAATGGGCAAAATGTATTTTTTGAGTAAGGGTCACTTTAGAGAGTGTTTGACTACTTGGGCTGTTCCCAGTCTGACTGGGCAGTCATTAACCGCTTGCCTACAGGGCACTTATACCCCCTTCCTGGCCAGGCCAATTTTCAGCTTTCAGCATTGTCACACTTTGAATGACAATTGCGCGGTCATGCAACACTGTACCCATATGAAATTTTTATCATTTTTTTGAGACAGATAGAGCTTTCTTTTGCTGGTATTTAATCACCTCTGGGTTTTTTATTTTTTGCTAAACAAAACAAAAACCACCGAAAGTTTTGAAAAAAAAAAACCTTTTCTTTCTTCGTTTTTGCTATAAAATTTTGGCATTTCCTTATTTACATGCAATCAGCTGTGATTGGACACAGCTGATCACATGACCATGCCGCCATCTTTGGCTCTTCCCGTTGATTGGAGATCTGTGGCCCACAGCGTACCACCGATCGCTACGCGCCTCCGGAGCTGCGCACGCTCAGTTAGAGTGGAAGGACGTTATGTGACGTCCTCCCACAACGAGAGAACCGCCTTGCGCCCGTCATTTCCTTATATGGCGAAATTCCAGGCAAAAAACAAAATGACGCAATACAAAGTTCAGAACATTTATAAAATCCCTAAAGTGCAGTCAACTGAATTAGAAAGATTATCATAGCAGGGGTGGTGGTGGGGGGGAATGGGCTTAGGAGGATTTCTACTAATAGAAGGGGAAATAGCACAAGGAACACATCCTACTGACTGTAAGTTAAATCCCTTGTGCTGATTTTTCTTTTTTTTTTTATTTCAGCTACACTTTGGCTATAACATACAATGGTTTTAAGCAATTATTTAAATACTATGAGGATGTTTCTTGCTCATTGCCTTTCCATCTTCACCTCCGGGCACCTTTAGATTAAGTGTGGTTATAAACAAGTCTTAGCCCTCATTTTAAAAGGGTGTTTTAGAAAAAAGTGCTATTTCAATATCTACAGAAAAGAAGAAAATGTGAGAATCTGTTACCATCCTTTCTACAGCTGGGCTTTTATTTTAATCAAACCTGGAGTTTTACTTCAATTCATAAGGTACTCCATACTGCCATGTATATTTCCTGCTCTATGTACATTTGCACATGGAAGGAGGTTTGGCTTCTCACACCAGAGCCTCTCTTCTAGCTGTCTTTCTGAAGTAAGCCTGGGCACCGGTACACAATTCTTACCAATCAGACTGGCAGTCAGATTGTTGTCACTAGTGTACTTCAGCAGCTCTCGAAGGAACGCCATTAAATATCGGTAAACATTCCGGTGGCATCGGGGTAACTGGGAAATCACCTAGACACAGAAAATGAAACTGAAGTCACTGAATGCACAAATACAATGATGTAAAAAACAAAATGATGAAGGTAATATCTTATACTACCTGTGTAAGAGGAATGCAAAATATGAGATGGAATGATATAAGAAACAAGAAGGGAGGAAGAGAAAACAGGAGAGAGAAGAAAGACACAGTGCGGGAGGAAAGGAGTGAGAGAAGACAAAAACTAGAGAGAGAACAAGAGAAGAGAAAAGACAGGACGAGAAAAAGACAGGACGAGAGAAAAAGACAGGACGAGAGAAAAGACAGGACAAGAGAAAAGGAGAGCGCGAGAGAAAAGACAGGACAAGAGAAAAGACAGGACAAGAGAAAAGACAGGACAAGAGAAAAGACAGGACAAGAGAAAAGAGAGACAAGAGGAGAGAAGAGAAAAGAAAAAAGAGAGACAAGAGGAGAGGAGAGAAGAGACAAGAGAGGAGAGGAGAGAGACAAGAGAGGAGAGGAGAGAGACAAGAGAGGAGAGGAGAGAGACAAGAGAGGAGAGGAGAGAGACAAGAGAGGAGAGAGACAAGAAAGGAGAGAGACAAGAAAGGAGAGGAGAGAGACAAGAAAGGAGAGGAGAGAGAGGAGAGAGACAAGAGAGGAGAGGGGAGAGAGGAGAGAGACAAGAGAGGAGAGAGAGGAGAGGAGAGAGAGGAGAAGAGAGAGAGGAGAGAGAAGAGAGAGGAGAGGAGAGAGAAGAGAGAGGAGAGGAGAAAGAAGAGAGGGGACAGGAGAGAGACGAGAGAGGAGAGAGACAAGAGAGGAGAGAGACAAGATAGGAGAGGAGGGGAGAGGAGGGGAGAGGAGGGGAGAGGAGAGAAGAGAGACAAGAGAGGAGAGGAGGAGAGAGGAGAGGAGGGGAGAGGAGAGAAGAGAGACAAGAGAGGAGAGGAGGAGAGAGGAGAGAAGAGAGACAAGAGAGGAGAGAAGAGAGACAAGAGAGGAGAGGAGAGACAAGAGAGGAGAGGAGAGACAAGAGAGGAGAGGAGAAGAGAGACAAGAGAGGAGAAGAGAGACAAGAGAGGAGAGGAGAGAGACAAGAGAGGAGAGGAGAGAGACAAGAGAGGAGAGGAGAGAGACAAGAGAGGAGAGGAGAGAGAGGAGAGAGACAAGAAAGGAGAGGAGAGAGAGGAGAGAGACAAGAGAGGAGAGGGGAGAGAGGAGAGAGACAAGAGAGGAGAGGAGAGAGAGGAGAGGAGAGAGAGGAGAGAGAAGAGAGAGGAGAGGAGAAAGAAGAGAGGGGACAGGAGAGAGACGAGAGAGGAGAGAGACAAGAGAGGAGAGAGACAAGATAGGAGAGGAGGGGAGAGGAGGGGAGAGGAGAGAAGAGAGACAAGAGAGGAGAGGAGGGGAGAGGAGAGAAGAGAGACAAGAGAGGAGAGGAGGAGAGAGGAGAGAAAAGAGACAAGAGAGGAGAGAAGAGAGACAAGAGAGGAGAGACAAGAGAGGAGAGGAGAGACAAGAGAGGAGAGGAGAGACAAGAGAGGAGAGGAAAAGAGAGACAAGAGAGGAGAGGAAAAGAGAGACAAGAGAGGAGAGGAAAAGAGAGACAAGAGAGGAGAGGAGAAGAGAGACAAGAGAGGAGAAGAGAGACAAGAGAGGAGAAGAGAGACAAGAGAGGAGAGGAGAGAGACAAGAGAGGAGAGGAGAGAGACAAGAGAGGAGAGGAGAGAGACAAGAGAGGAGAGGAGAGAGACAAGAGAGGAGAGGAGAGAGACAAGAGAGGAGAGGAGAGAGAGAGGAGAGGAGAGAGACAAGAGGAGAGAGACAAAAGAAGAGAGGAGAGAGACAAGAGAAGAGAGGAGAGAGACAAGAGAGAAGAGAGACAGGAGAGGAGAGAAGAGAGACAGGAGAGGAGAGAAGAGAGACAGGAGAGGAGAGAAGAGAGACAGGAGAGGAGAGAAGAGAGACAGGAGAGGAGAGAAGAGAGACAAGAGAGGAGAGAAGAGAGACAAGAGAGGAGAGAAGAGAGACAAGAGAGGAGAGAAGAGAGACAAGAGAAGAGAGGAGAGAAAATAAACGAGAGGAGAGGAGAGAGAAAAGAGAAGAGGCAGTGAGAGAAAGAAAGAAGGAAGGAAAAAAAAGGAGTGAGGAGTAAGTGGAGAGCAAGGCAGAGAAGACAAGGGGAAGGGAAGGGGAAGCAAAGTAATAGGAAAGGGAAGGGGAAGCGAAGCAAGGGGAAGGGGAAGCGAAGGAAGGGGAAGGGAAGGGGAAGGGGAAGCGAAGGAAGGGGAAGGGAAGGGGAAGGGGAAGCGAAGCAAGGGGAAGCGAAGCAAAGAGATGGGAAGTGAAGAGAAGAAGGCAGGGGTAAAGTGAAGATAAGTGAAAGAAGAGGCAGTGAGAGAAAGAAGGAGAAAAAAAAAAAAAAAAGGAGTGAGGAGTAAGCGGAGAGGAGAGGAAAAATAGCAAGAAAAAAGAAAAGGAGAGAGAAGCAAGAAAATAATAGAGAATAGAAGAGAAAGCAGTGATGGAGGGAGAGGAAAGATAGGAAAGAAGGGAGGCAGGAGGGAAGAAGAGGAAATAGGAAAAGGAGAAACTGAGAAAGAGGAGAGAAGACAATAAAAATAGAGAAGATATGAAAGATGACAGAAAACAAGAGAATAGAGGGACAGAGGTGAAGAGAGAGACATGGAGACGATGAAGAACAATACAGAGAGAGAGAGAGAGAGAAGAGGAAGAAGGAGTGAGAGGAGATGGAGATGAAAGATTGAAAAATAGGAGGGAAGAGGAGAGGTGAGAGAATCCAATAGTGGCATTCGATATCTGCCCACTGTCATACGCTCTCAATCAAAAGAAAAGTAGACTTAATGGGGAACTAGTTGATCAGTTTCCCATCAGTCTCCTTCCATCCAACAGGCGCTGTGACCATGGGGACTGGCTCCCAATCCAGTCCGCCTCACTTGCGCAATGACATCAGCAGTATGTCCCTGGCCCCTTTGTTCACGGTTAGTTTTCGCATGACAGCTGACAGGGCCGGGGACTGAGCCCTGTGTGGGAAGCAGTCACATTTATGACAGCTTTATCAGGACAGAAGGGCCAAACGCTGAGCACTGGCTAGAGTTGGTCTTAGTAAGCACCAGTTTCTTCATTTGTGAACTGGGAGATAATTCTTGCTGCCACTGCGATGAGTGGCGATAGTAAGAACTACTTGAATTTGTTGCACATGTCGGTATTAATACTGAAACTGGTGCAAATTGCCTGTCTGAATTAGGCATAGTTCGTTTTATATAGAGAGCCAACTCCAGAGAAATGTCGTCCATGTTTTTCCCAGAATGTCTTTAGCAGCATTTCTACAAACCTGACGGCAGAGGCGAGTGTCGTGGGAACAGTCGATGCAGCGCTGGTACAGCTCGTAACAAATCACTGGTTCGGGTAGAGCTTCCAGGAATATCAACAGAGCTTCTGCCACAGAATGGTTACTACCCGCTGGGGGATCAGTGTTAAGGTAAAACAGATGATAAAACAGAACGGTCATAAACAGTACAAAGAAGAATACAGAATTGCCATGTGTTCACTTTGGATTCAGTCTTCTAGGTCTTCCATACAATCCCAGCGTTTCATACACAGTACGAAGGACATCGCTGCCAACAAAATGGTCATAAATATTCATTCTTTAGGATTCAGATTTTACCAACTGAATAAGGGACTAGAATGGTTCCTATGGTTAGACATACTGCATGGATACATAAACCGGCAATTAGAGACAAGCAAAGCAAATCGCATCTGGCAAATCCAAGCAATTCTGACGAGCAGCCAACTGTCAATTCACCAGAATAATAAGTATGGAAGCTCTGACCAGTCTGCAGAGAAATATACAATTCAGAGGTCTAGAAAATCAAAAATACTGTAAAAAAAATCTATATGTACAAAACCTAGTGAAATGAAAACACCATTTCATAGCAAATATTGAGGAACACAAAGAGGGGAGGGATCCCTGTGTCCTGTGAAGTACTCCAAGAAACAGATTTTACAGGTAAAGCCGGACATCCTACTTTCTTAACCACTTCCTGTCCGGACACTTTTACCCCCTTCCTGTCCAGAGCAATTTTCAGCTTTCAGCACTATCACACTTTGAATGACAATTGCGCGGTCGTGCAACACTGTACCCATATGAATTTTTTACCATTTTTTTTGAGACAGATAAAGCTTTATTTTGGTGGTATTTATTCACCGCTGGGATTTTAATTTTTTTTGCTATGTAAATGAAAATGTTCCAAAATTTTGAAAAAAAGTGTTTTTCTTATAATATTTTGCAAATAAATAATATTTCATCATAAATCTTGACCAAAATGTATTCCGTTATATTTTTAGTAAAAAAAAAAATAAGCCAAATTAGTATATAACCAAAAATTATAATTTTTAAACATTTTTTTTACATTTTTATTTTATTTTTTTATATTAATATTTATGTTTTTTTTTTTTACATACTGTCACCCTAGCAGTACAGTGTCACCATGGTGACACTGTACTACTTGTGGGGGGTGATGAAGATTTTTTTTTTTTTTTACACCCATATAGGATGTAAAAGCAATCATTTCTCTTTCTCTCTGTCTGCATTCTTGCAGCCATTGAGAAATACTGAGTGAGCTGTGATTAGTCACAGCTTGTCACATGGTACAAGGCTGTTGTGAATAGCCTTGTACCATGTGACCTCTGTGATCATTCACAGATTTCACACGTAGTAAGCAATGATATCAGAAGTGACATCTTGCTTACTACTTTGCATGTGATCACTGATTGGCCAATCAGTGATCACATGATCGGGACCTCGTACAGAGGTCCCGTCCGACGATCGGTGTTTCACCGTGTCCGGAGGACACAGCGGGCACCGGATCGCAGTGCTGCGAGCGCGCACAGCTAGAAAAGGCGGGTGCCGTTTATGAACAGAAACCCGCCCCTGGAGTGCCACCGCCCTGCCGTTTATAAACAGCAGGCGGACGGCAAGTGGTTAATTGTACATCACAGGACGCAGGGCATCTTCTTATTTATGACCATTGGGATGTCCCAAAGCACTGACAATGGGGGGGGGGGGGGGGCGCAACAAGCTCAAAACCCAAACAGAAAAGAACTACAAAGTCACCTGCAAGACATTCAGCTCAAAAACTGGTGTTTGGAGAGGCCTGAACATTTACCTGGCAAAACCCATTAAACTTGTGAGCCGAAAACCAAGTGGCAGACTAATAAACCTTAAAAATGGAATCTTGAGGCCGACACCCAGGAAGCGTTGACATTCCTGGTGGAATAGGCCTTGACTAAGAAAAGAGGAACCTTGCCCTGCAGGCCATATGTCTGAGAAATGAACTGATGAATCCACTGAGAAATAGTGCATTCAAAAGTAGCCTGTCTCTTTCGAGCAACCTCAGACAGAACAGAGTAGGAATGCCAAAATTAATCTGCAGAGATCAGGTAAATCCCCGCAGCTTGAAACACATCCAAAGAGCAAAGTACCTTCTCCTTAGGGTACTTAGGATGCAAACATAGTAACACAATGGCCTTGGTCAGGTGGAAAGGGAAAAAGGGGAATCGAGGCATCAACGCAAAATTATCTGTGAAGGACCAGGAATGGTGTCTTGCAGGAAAGTGCAGCCAGATCCAAGACCTTCCGAAGCAAAGTAATAGCAGCCAAAAAGGCAACAAGCCATGTAAGAGGCAACAAAGGAATATCTTGGATGCTCTGGCGGGCCCTGCTACCCAAACCCAGTGACTAGTAGAAATGGATTCCGAAAGTTGCAGTTTCAAATTTGTTCTGACCACATTCCCCAATAACTAACTGTGGTCCTCTGCGCCTGTGACAATCCAGGATCCTGAGCTGTGTTTTCTGGAGAGGACTCGTTCAAAGAGGACCCCCGATCCTCACTGGTTTCCTTCTCCTCATCTAAAGCAGTGGTCTCCAAACTGCGACCCTTTGCTAGCCTTTATCCAACCACAGTTCCTCCCACTGACACCAAAAGTGGGGCATAATTCCTGTCATTGACACTAATGATGGGATACTACTACTCCCACTGATATCAATGATGGGACACTATTCCTCCCACTGACACCAATGATGGGGCACTATTCCTATCACTGATACCAATGATGGGGCACTATTCCTCCCACTGACACCAATGATGGGGCACTATTCCTCCCACTGATACCAATGATGGGGCACTATTCCTCCCACTGATACCAATGATGGGGCACTATTCCTCCCACTGATACCAATGATGAGGCACTATTCCTCCCACTGACACCAATGATGGGACACTATTCCTCCCACTGACACCAATGATGGGACACTATTCCTCCCACTGACACCAATGATGGGGCACTATTCCTATCACTGATACCAATGATGGGGCACTATTCCTCCCACTGATACCAATGATGAGGCACTATTCCGCCCACTGACACCAATGATGGGACACTATTCCCCCCACTGATACCAATGATGGGGCACTATTCCTCCCACTGACACCAATGATGGGGCACTATTCCTCCCACTGATACCAATGATGAGGCACTATTCCTCCCACTGACACCAATGATGGGACACTATTCCCCCCACTGATACCAATGATGGGGCACTATTCCTTCCACTGATACCAATGATGGGACACTATTCCTCCCAGTGATACCAATGATGGGGCACTATTCCTCCCACTGATATCAATGATGGGGCACTATTCCTCCCACTGATACCAATGATGGGACACTATTCCTCCCAGTGATACCAATGATGGGGCACTATTCCTCCCACTGATACCAATGATGGGACACTATTCCTCCCAGTGATACCAATGATGGGGCACTATTCCTCCCAGTGATACCAATGATGGGGCACTATTCCTCCCACTGATACCAATGATGGGACACTATTCCTCCCAGTGATACCAATGATGGGGCACTATTCCTCCCAGTGATACCAATGATGGGGCACTATTCCTCCCACTGACACCAATGATGGGGCACTCTTCCTCCCACTGATACCAATGATGGGACACTATTCCTTCCACTGATACCAATGATGGGACACTATTCCTCCCACTGACACCAATGATGGGACACTATTCCTCCCACTGACACCAACGATGGGGCACTATTCTTCCCACTGACACCAATGATGGGACACTATTCCTCCAACTAATATCAATGTTGAGACACTATTCCTCCTACTAATATCAATGTTGAGACACTATTCCTCCTACTAATATCAATGTTGAGACACTATTCCTGTTCCTACTGACCACCAAACTGGAGGCCATGTTTATTTTCAGTGATGCTGGGCCTGGGAAATTTTCTACCCCCACTAGCCACAATCTAGCCCCCGCCTAAAGTCTGAAGGACAGTAAACTGGCCAGTTTGAAAAGTTTGGAGACCCCTGATTTAAAGAATGTTCCTCCAACACCTCACACTCCTGAATTAGGGGCAAATGCTCTTGTTTGCGCCCCAGTGGCCCAGACCAGTGAGAATCCCTGAAAGCTGCTTATGCAGCGCATAATTGGTTGCCCAAAATTCCTCCCTAGATACAAAAGAAAATGAAAGAATGTGCCCCTGAAACATTGTAATACCAGTTAAGGGCAAGGATTAGAAGTAAGCTGATCCTAAGAGGAGACACTGCAGGGTTATCTGTACAGGGGGCTTTCACCAACTGACAAAGAGATTTGGAATTGCACCCCATTGTTCTTCTCTCTTGCTCTCAAGCCATGCAAATGCAATACAGTAAGGTCTAACCCTTTTATACACCATCACAGTGGTGTTCTACTGAACTGGGGCCCACGCACCCCATAGGCAGCAATGTATAGCTACCACCATGCACGGTAGCACAAGGTCCAACAGGTGCCCAGCGGTTAACGGAACATTTTCAAAAAGTCCCACCCTTTTTGAACACCGTCACAGTGGTGTTCTACTGAACTGGGGGCCGCATACCCCATAGGCAGCCCTGTATAGCTACCACCATGCACGGTAGCACACTGCCCAACAGACGCCTAGCGTTTAACGGAACATTTTCAAAAAAGCGGGACTTCAACACAATTGGGGCACTTACCAATCTAAGTCACAAGCTCAAGTCCAATCTTCATCTACCATGGCGGACACCTCAAAAAGCCTTCAGGGACCCAACTCCCCATCAGGCGATAAGCATCCTGGATCTCTAAAGCACCCTGACAGCAACTCACTAGATACCAGGTACCCTACTAAATGCCAAACCCAGAAGACCCAGTGACAGCCTTGACTGTGATCCAAAATGACGCTCATGTAGATGCAGCTGGAAACGTCCACACACAGTAGAGAGAGAGAAGTAATGCCTCTGTTGAATACCTACACTGTGATGTAGCACCTACTGGCACCCAAGCACCCCACAGCCAGCCCTGTACAACTACCACTGCCCACAGCAGCACTTCCAAAAGGGTGGACTTCCACACAATAGGGACACGTACCGATCCAGGCCACAGGGTCGAGCCCTTCTTCACCCAACACGGTGGACATGCCCAAAGAAGATTTAGGAATACAACTTCTCAGTGAGAATAAACTTATCTGCTTCAAGCCAAGCCTACCAAAGATAACTGGATGATCTATGCAAGGGAAGGATACGGATGGTGTCTGGAATGCTGGTATCTAAGCAGTCGATAATCTGCTGTAGTTCTTCCTGTCTGCCGGGAGTTTGGAAGAGATCTTCCTGCAAGAGAACACACAAAACTCTTGAGATGTATGAAAATAACAATGAACTTCTCTTATTTGCTCCCTTTGGGTCTGTTTGATTTGGCTTTAGAAACTTTTTAATACATCTGTTGGAAAAGCACAGAGAAACTTGATCTTGTCAGAAATACAGAGTATGTGTATTTATCTGCCTCCCGTCTCTACGCAATCCAGCGTCTCTGGGGTAACAGGGAAGTGAGTCAGTCATGGAGAGTGCCAAAGACTAGGCAAAGGGGGCTAGGCTGGTGTGGGAATGAGTCAGGAAAAGTTCTGGGAGGCAGCTGAACAGAAAGCAGAGGATGGTAAGGGATGACATCATCCACATCAATCTGGTGCACGCAAGAACGGAACTTCAAGCAAAGCATTTAAAGGATACATTCACCTTTCATAACATGTTACATGCTACACCCATAGTCAGGGTGTAACATGTAACCAGGGGCGGACTGACAACTCATGGGGCCCCCGGGCAATAGGGGATCATGGGGCCCCTGTGTCCTTGCCCAAACTCAAAAAAGCCTATGAAAAAGGTACCAGGGGCATCTCATGGGGCCCCCTACTGACCCCGGGCCCTCGGGCAGTGCCCAAGTTTCCAAATGGTCAGTCCGCCCCTGCATGTAACATGTACGAATGGACTGGCACCCGCTTCCCGCTGTGACAGCTAGCAGGGGATCACCAGCTACAAAAACTGTAGCTGCTGACTTTTAAAATACAGTCACTTACCTGTCCCTCGGTCCAGCGGTGTACTCACCATGGCAAGTTTCACTGGCCGTCTTTTCTCCTTGGTGCCAGCATCTTCAGTGTGGGCTCCCGGCAATTAAAGCTTGCGGCTTCACAGCCGGGTGCCCACTGCACATGCGTGAGAAGCGCTGCGCTTTGTGAATGGACCGATAGTCTTCTGGGACCTGTCATGTGTACCAGAAGACTACGGGGAGGGAGGGGGGAGGACAACTTTTGCTTCTCATTGCCTAGGCTATCGCAGCAGAAGTCTGAGCGGGTACCTAGCAAATTCGTGTACCCGTTCCCCCCTCCGCTACTCAAAAATGCCAATCCTTAATGGGGAGCGGGGGACAAAGGCTTAAAGCGGAACTTCCCCTTTTTAGGTGGAGCTCCGCTTTAAGTGGTTAATATATAGTGACCTCCAGAAGAACTGTAATGGTAGATGACATCAGTGAGTCCTGACAAACCTGATGGCAGGCGTTCTTATATAAATGGTCCACCAGCAGCCACATCTCTTTGGGGATCTTTAGAGGTTTCTCGGCCACGCCGTCCCCTTCTGACTCAGGAAGCATCTGCATGACGGCTTTTTCCTGGAAGATGACAAAAACCAAATAAATGAACATTAAGAACTGCTATAATTTAAGGACAGCTGAGATGCACCGAACAGGCAAAGTCTAGGGCCCACCTGGTCTGTATGCAGCTTATTTTTGTCAGCAGTTTCAGATGTAGCAATGTGGGCAAGATTGCAGTCACACAGATGTGCCTCTAGGATGGTGTTGTATTAATGTTGACTTATTTATTTAGTATAGATAGATAGGATATGGATGTTAACCTTGGAACTAGCGCCCTTAAAAAACCAGCAAGCAAAAGCAGAATCGCTATTTTAACAAAATCCCTTTAAAGGGGACTTGGTAGCAACAGACAAAAGTTTGAAGCTGAAAACTTTTTTTTCTCTACAGCTTTTGCCCCATTACTTACGTATATAGAGCGAACCATCCCAAGTGATACATCCTGAATTCCCCCTAATGCCTTCAGACTACATCCTTTGTAAGCTGCATTACAGTGGTTCTAAAGCAGCGGTTCTCAACCTGTGGGTCGCGACCCCTTTGGGGGTCGAACGACCCTTTCACAGGGGTCGCCTAAGACCATTGGAAAACACATATTTCCGATGGTCTTAGGAACAGAGATTTGCTCCTCCATCTGTCTCCAGGCCCACATGCAGATACGCCCACATACGAGTACCCGGCGTGATGACATCATCGCGCCAACCCCATCACATACACCCTGTAAAAATACAGGTGTATGTGACAGGGTTGGCACCATAATGTACTTATGTGGACCAGTCACATATGTGTAAAGAGCAGCTACTGTGTAGAAAGCAGCTACTGTGTTGAAAGCAGCTACTGTGTTGAAAGCAGCTACTGTGTAGAAAGCAGCTGCTGTGTTGAAAGCAGCTACTGTGTAGAAAGCAGCTACTGTGTAGAAAGCAGCTGCTGTGTTGAAAGCAGCTACTGTGTTGAAAGCAGCTGCTGTGTTGAAAGCAGCTACTGTGTAGAAAGCAGCTGCTGTGTTGAAAGCAGCTACTGTGTTGAAAGCAGCTACTGTGTTGAAAGCAGCTACTGTGTTGAAAGCAGCTACTGTGTTGAAAGCAGCTACTGTGTTGAAAGCAGCTACTGTGTTGAAAGCAGCTACTGTGTTGAAAGCAGCTACTGTGTTGAAAGCAGCTACTGTGTTAAAAGCAGCTACTGTGTTAAAAGCAGCAGTATTGGAGGTAAAACAACACTTCATGAATTATAATTACTGGGTAAATGTAAAATCATGTACTATAAAATCAGCTACTGCAAGAAAAAATATCTGTACCATTGGAACTTAATCTGGATGCTGATCGGTCTTTTTATATTCAGCTGTGGTTGATGTGAATACAAAATTTAATTTATTTGTAATTAGAAATAAAGATTTCACAATATATAATTACATATTGTTTTTGTGATTAATCACTATGCTTTAATTATGTTCAATTTGTAACAATGAAAATACATCCTGCATATCAGATATTTACATTTCGTTTCATAATAGTAGCACAATTACAGTTATGAAGTGGCAACGAAAATAATTTTATGGTTGGGGGTCACCACAACATGAGGAACTGTATTAAAGGGTCGCGGCATTAGGAAGGTTGAGAATCACTGATCTAAAGTCAAAATATTCTTTTTTACCTTAGTGCATTGTAAGCGTTAGAAGAGAAGTATGGGAATTCATTTTTTTGCTGCATCTGTCCCCCACCGGCTCTAACAGTGATCACATGACCACTGAGATCTCACAGCCGCTCCGAGCAGAGAGTGGGGATTGTCAGTCACTGGAGCACTGAGCTGTGGAGGGGGAGGGAGCGCCTGGCTCAGGCTCTCAGGAAGTTGAACCTGGTACTCTGGGGTGGATCCCGACTTTAAAGTAGAGATCTTTCCCCAGCCTAGACCAGCTGATTGACGTCAGCCGACACTGCGCTTCAGTCCGCTGTCGGCCGAAAATATCTCTCAGGAGTGCAGAATGAACTGAACTGCACTCAGAATGAACTGCACTCCTGTGATCTACAGGAGAAGTACAGCCAAAAGACCTCTGGCTGTACTTCTCCTCTAAAATAACGCTCCGCTACCTTTTCTCCCCCTGTCCCTAATACCTGGCTCGTCTCATTCCTCCGATGCTGTCCTAGCTTCCCCTCCAAATCCTAATCTCACAGAAGACAGATATATATATATATATATATATACACACATATATATATATACACACACACACACACACACACACATATATATACACACACACACACATATACAGTTGGGCTCAAAAGTTTACACACCCTGGCAGAAATTGTGAAATTTTGGCACTGATATTGAAAATATGACTGATCATGCCAAAAAATGCTCTTTTATTGAAGGATGATGATCATAAGAAGCCATTTATTATCAAATATTTGTTTGGCTCCTTTTTAAATCATAATAACAGAAATCACCCGAATTGCCCAGATCAGAAGTCTCCACTCCCTGGATCAGAAGTCTCCCTCCCCTGGAATGTTTGGCCTTGGTACAGACACACAAGGTGACACACACAGGGTACAATGTCTATAAGAGGTTAATTTCCCACATCTGGGGCTTTTTAAATTGCAATTAGTGTCAGTATATAGTCAATGTGTTTGTTAGCTCTTACATGGAAGCACTGACTAGGCTAGATACTGAGCCATGGGGATCAGAAAAGAACTGTCAAAAGTCCTGCGTAACAAGGTAATGGAACTTTATAAAGATGGAAAAGGACATATAAAGATGTCCAAAGCCTTGAATATGCCAACCAGTACTGTTAAATCACCTATTAAGTAGTGGAAAGTTCGGGGATCTCTTGTTACCAAGCCAAGGTCAGGTAGACAACAGGCTGCTCTGGAAAAAGATGGTGTGGTTGTTTTAAGGAGTACAATACGGTGATACTTGAACAAAAATGAGCTGTTTGGTCGAGGTGCCAGAAAGAAGCTTTTACTGCACCAATGCCACAAAAAAGCCCGGTTACAATATGCCTGACATCACCTTGACATGCCTAACCGGGCCTTCTTGTGCCACTCATGCAGTAAAGGCTTCTTTCTGGCACCTCCACCATGCAGCTCATTTTTGTTCAAGTGTCATCATATTGTGCTCCTTCAAAACAACTAAACTGTCATTTTCCAGAGCAGCCTGTATTTTTCTTGTGGTTACCTATGGGTTTCCCTTTGTATCCCGAACAATTCTTCAGGCAGTTATGGCTTCAATCTTTCTAGGTCTACCTGACCTTGACTTGGTATCAAGAGATCCCCAAACTTTCCACTTCTTAATAGGTGATGTAACAGTACTGATTGGCATATTCAAGGCTTTGACATCTTTTTATGTCCTTTTCCATCTTTATAAAGTTCCATTACCTTGTTACGCAGGACTTTTGACAGTTCTTTTCTGATCCCCATGGCTCAGTATCTAGCCTAGTCAGTGCTTCCATGTAAGAGCTAACAAACTCATTGACTATTTATACACAGACACTAATTGCAATGTAAAAAGCCCCAGATGTGGGAAATTAACCTCTAATTGGCATTGTAACCCGTGTGTGTGTCACCTTGTGTGTCTGTACCAAGGCCCAACATTCCAGGGGAGGGAAACTTCTGATCTGGGGGGCGGAGACTTCTGATCCGGGGGTGGAGACTTCTGATCTGGGCCATTTGGGTGATTTCTGTTATCATTATGATTTAAAAAGGAGCCAAAAAACTATTTGATAATAAATGGCTTCATATGATCATCATCCTTCAATCAAAGAACAATTTGTGGCATGATCAGTCATATATTCAATATCAATGCCAAAATTTCACAATTTCTGCCGGGGTATGCAAACTTTTGAGCACAACTGTGTGTATATATATATACACACACACACACATATACACACACACGCATATATACAGTGAAGGAAATGCGTATTTGCTCCCCGGCTGATTTTGAATGTTTGCCCCTCACAAAGAAATGATCGATATAAAAATCGAATGTTCGGTGTATTATAACACAGAGACAGAATAGCAACAACAAATTCAGCAGAAATGCGTCCAACAAATGATGACTGATCTGCATGTTCATGAGGGAAAGAAAGTATTTGATCCCCTATCATTCAGCAGGATTTCTGGCTACCAGGTGTTTCTCATACAGGTAACAAGCTGAGATTAGAAGCAGTCTCTTAAAGGGAGTGCTGCTAATCTCATTTTGTTACCTGTATAAAAGACACCTGTCCACAGGAGCAATCAAACAATCAGATTCCAAACTCTCCACCATGGCAAAGACCAAAGAGCTGTCCAGGGATGTCAGGGACAAGATTGTAGACCGACACAAGGCTGGACTGGGCTACCAAACTATGGCCAAGCAGCTTGGTGAGAAGGTGACAACAGTTGGTGCAATCATTCACAAATGGAAGAAACACAAAACAACTGTCAGTCTCCCTAGGTCTGGTGCACCATGCATTCGATTTCTAGACCGATCATTTCTTTGTGAGTGGGCAAACATTCAAAATCAGCCGGGGATCAAACACTTATTCCCTTCACTGTATATATACACACACACATACATATATATATATATATATATATATATAAATATATATATATATAAATATATATATATATATATATATATATATATAAATATATATATATATATATATATATATATATATATATATTGGCCAGGCAGCACGCGGGACAGGCGTCGATCTAGAAGGACATACTGGTACGTCCTCCCATAGTGGCCACTCTGCATGGCCCTGAGGCCGCAATCTGCGATTGCCGCGCACCTCAGACACAGCGGATCACAGACCAGGATACAGCACCCATGTCACTGCCCCTGTACCATGTGATTGCTGTGGCCAATCACATTAGTAATAGTAAACAGAGGCTTCCATTCATGAAGCCTTTGTTCATTACTGTGATGGATGTGATTGGGCACATGGTACATAAAGCTAGGGAGGATAATAAAAATGATAAGGCTGAACTCAAGAGAAGATCTTCCCAACCTATTACAGGTTTCCCTTTAGATATAGGTGACTACAGAAAACACGCAGTGGCTTCAGTCAAGCCCATCCTTAATATGCGGAAGGCACAGCGCTCTTAACACACAAATCAATGAAGCTGAAAATACCCCGCCTGCGTAAAGACAGAACACCGACCCCCAGGTCAGGGGTGAGAGGGTTAGAAGTCACGCAAAGCTGCTCATTTCTGAAAACTGGAGTGAAAATATCACCAATAGAAACCAGATTTCATCTCTCATTTTTTAAACATGAAAAACAAAAGAAAGGCTGAACACATTTGATTGGTTCCAGCAACAAACAGGTTAAATGTTTCACTCCGTTTTTTTTTCAACAAATGAGCCCCAGAGATCACCACAAACCACAAAAATGGAGGCAGAGACAGAGACAGGACAACAACAGAGCCCAGAAAGTGAATACAATGTTACCTTCTCTGAGAAACTGTCTTCTCCCTATGAGGATAGGTGAGAGCAGAGGGAGGAAGAGAGAAGAAAAAGACAGGTGAGAACTGAAATCAGAGAGGAAGAGTCAGGAGAGAACGTTAAATAACGGACCACAGAGCACCACACATACTGTACTGGAGGAGGAGTTCAAAACGTGACACCGAAATCTGTTCATTGACTAGAGTGGTAAAGAATCCAGCACAGCTTTGTCAGGTTTGTAAAATGATACAAAGCACACGTTGTCTAATTCATACTATCCCTTATCTTTCTGTATGTGGATGATGGCACTGGGATTATTTTAATTAAAGAAAAAAACAAAAACATCTAAGTACCTTTTTTCCTTTCAATATACAGCTGTCACATGACCCAGCTCTTTCCCAGCTTGTCTGCAGGGAAACAGTGGCAGGAGGAGCTTCTAGTCCTCTGCTGCTGGTCACATGTTCAAAAAAACAGCCTTTGTGATACAGAGTAAAATAATTAACCCCTGAACGCCTAAGGGTAAAACAAATCTTAATGCCTAAGCACAATTTTGCAACTTTGACATGTGTTAGTAAAACCGTACATATCATCACAACTATGTTGTACATCTAGGTGGATTATACCGGGTTTTTTTCAGGACAAATTGGGCTTTCATTTGGAGGTAAATGGTAATCGATATCTTCTGATTTTTTACATTAATAAAGGAAAACTGTCCCAGAATAATAAAAAAAAATATTTATTTTTAATTTAGCTGTGTGTTTCTCGTTACTACCATAACCTACCACCAAACAACCACCCAAAAAAAAATTTCCAGCTCTTGATGATCGCAGCGATACCATATACAGTCATGGCCGAAATTGTTGGCACCCTTGATATTTTTCCTGAAAATCAAGTATTTCACACAAAAAAGGTATTGCATTAACACATGTTTTGCTATACACATGTTTATTCCCTTTGTATGTATTGGAACAAATATAAAACAGAGGCAGAAAAGCAAATATGACATAATGTCACACAAAACCCCAAAAATGGGCTGGACAAAAGTATTGGCACCCTTAACTTAATATTTGGTTGCACACCCTTTGGAAAACATAACTGAAATCAGTCGCTTCCTATAACCATCAATAAGCTTCTGACACCTCTCACCCGGAATTTTGGACCACTCTTCCTTTGCAAACAGCTCCAGGTCTCTCTTATTGGAAGGACACCTTTTCCCAACAGCAATTTTAAGATCTCTCCACAGGTGTTCAATGGGATTTAGATCTGGGCTCATTGCTGGCCACTTCAGAACTCTCCAGCGCTTCTTTGCCATCCATTTCTGAGTGCTTTTTGACGTATGTTTGGGGTCATTGTCCTGCTGGAAGACCCAGGATCTTGGACGCAAACCCAGCTTTCTGACACTGGGCCCTACAGTGCGACCCAAAATCCTTTGGTAATCCTCAGATTTCATGATGCCTTGCACACAGTCAAGGCACCCAGTGCCAGAGGCAGCAAAACAACCCCAAAACATCATTGAACCTCCACCATATTTTACCGTAGGTACTGTGTTTTGTTCTTTGTAGGCCTCATTCCGTTTTCGGTAAACAGTAGAATGATGTGCTTTACCGAAAAGCTCTATCTTGGTCTCATCTGTCCACAAGACGTTTTCCCAGAAGGCTTTTGGCTTACTCAAGTACATTTTGGCAAACTGTAGTCTTGCTTTTTTATGTCTCTGTGTCAGCAGTGGGGTCCTCCTGGGTCTCCTGCCATAGCGTTTCATTTCATTTAAATGTCGACGGATAGTTCGCGCTGACACTGATGCTCCCTGAGCCTGCAGGACAGCTTGAATGTCTTTGGAACATGTTTGGGGCTGCTTATCCACCATCCGGACTATTCTGCGTTGCAATCTTTCATCAATTTTCCTCATCCGTCCACGACCAGGGAGATTAGCTACAGTGCCATGGGTTGCAAACTTCTTGATAATGTTGCGCACTGTGGACAAAGGCAAATCTAGTTCTCTGGAGATGGACTTGTAACCTTGAGATTGTTGATATTTTGCCACAATTTTGGTTCTCAGGTCCTCAGACAGTTCTCGTCTCCTCTTTCTGTTGTCCATGCTTAGTGTGGCACAGACAGACACACAATGCAAAGGTTAAGTGAACGTCTCTCCTTTTTATCTGCTTTCAGGTGTGATTTCTATATTGCCCACACCTGTTACTTGCCCCAGGTGAGTTTACAGGAGCATCACATGCTTGTAACATTCTTATTTATCCGCAGTTGTGAAAGGGTGCCAATACTTTTGTCCAGCCCATTTTTGGAGGTTTGTGTGACATTATGTCGAATTTGCTTTCTTTCCTCCCTTTTTTTGTTTTGTCCCAATACACACAAAGGGAATAAACATGTGTATAGCAAAACATGTGTTAATGCAATACGTTTCGTGAGAAATACATGATTTCCTGGAGAAATATCAAGGGTGCCAACAATTTCGGCCATGACTGTATGTAGCGCTAGATAATAAAGTCTGAAAGAAAGTCCACTAAAGTCTATTCATAAAAACGTGCCAGATGACAAGTAGAGAATCAATGGTGGCGATCCGTGAAGAAAAGCAGAAATGCGCACTCACCAGAAGATAGATCCTCAATCAAGGAGAGAACTGGTCTGGTCAAAGTGGGTAGACCTTCCCTTAAGGATGCAGTGCTAATCCAAAGCAGATCCAGGTAGCCAGAGGTCTCCTACAGCTGGATGGACAAAAGAGGTCTCCTGCTTAAAGGGGAATCTCCAGGCAATGATGCCCTAGGAGGAGGATTAACTAAAGGTATACATTTGCTTATTAAGGTAAGGTAAATTTGCCTATTAAATTCACTCTCAGGCTACAAAACAGGGATCAGCTCTTCATACCCAAGGAGTAACTTTTTTGCAGAGTCCTTTACTGAGAACTCAGGCCTTTACCAAGAAGAGGACACCCTCCCCCCTTTAAGCAGGAGACCCCTTTCGTCCATCCAGCTGTAGGAGACCTCTGGCTACCTGGATCTGCTTTGGATTAGCACTGCATTCTTAAGGGAAGATCTACCCACTTTGACCAGACCAGTTCTCTCCTTGATTGAGGATCTATGGGCTTTGATACATACCGCTTACTTACATCTGTCTTCTGGTGAGTGCGCATTTCTGCTTTTCTTCATGGACCGCCACCATTGATTTTCTACTTGTCATTTGGCACGTTTTTATGAATAGACTTTAGTGGACTTTCTTTCAGACTTTATTATTTAGCGCTGCACTTTTGTTGATATTACTCTGTTTAAGTATTTTTTGGTTACTTAGAGTGCTTAGCTGCTTTTTTGGAATAGCGCTCACTCTTTTATTATTATATACATAGTGATACCATCTATGTGTATGTTATTTGTACCCGTAGAACAGCCCAGAAACAAAAGTGCGCATTTTGTTTTTTTGTTTACCTAAAACACACTGAAACAATTTTTTTTTTTTAATCCTGACCTTTGACCCTGACCCAAACACTTACCCTGGCACTGAACTAGATCAAGCCTTGATCTAGGTATTTTCTTTATTTTTTAATATTTATTTATCTTATCTTTTTTTTTTTTTATAACCCCTTGGCGACGGCTGCACGCAAATGTGCAGCCTCCCGGCGTCTGAGCCTAGACCAGCAATGGGCAAACTACGGCCCGGCGGACCTTTTAATCCGGCCCGTGGAGCGTGATACTGTCAGGATGGCTGTCAGGATGTGTGTAGGCGGGGCAGCGTGACGAACACGAGGGGAGCTAGGCTCCTCTCACAGTCCGCCCTGAAGACCGGAACGGCGCGGGAACACGGCGAGAGGAACGCGCGGAGCAAAGGTAAGTGAATTGACACAGGGGGGACTTGGCTTACTACTTGGGGGGGAATAGTACTATGGGGGATGAAATACTATATGAGGGATGAATTAATATGGGGGATGAATTAATATGGGGAATGAATTACTATATGGGGGATGAATTACTATGGGGGATGAATTACTATATGGGGGATGAATTACTATATGGGGGATTAATTACTATGGGGGATGAATTACTATATGGGGGATGAATTACTATGGGGGATGAATTACTATGGGGGATGAATAACTATGGGGGATGAATTACTATATGGGGGATGAATTACTATATGGGGGATGAATTACTATATGGGGGATGAATTACTATGCTTACTATGGGGGAATATTACTATACTTACTATGGATGACACATACACATCATTCATCTACTCTTGGTCCGGCCCCCGGGTCCAATATATGAACCCATTGCGGCCCTCAAGTCAAAAAGTTTGCCCACCCCTGGCCTAGACCCTAAGCAGCCGCACATTTGTCTTCAATATACAAAATACATATGTACTGAAAGCGTGTGCCCTGCGCGCTCCCAGCCCACATGTCCGGTACTGACGGAAAGGTCCCAATTTCCTCTTTTGATCGGGACCTTTCCCGCGTCACATGACACTAAGCCCTGCCCCCCAGCGTAAAAACCCCTCTTCACGCCGGGACGATCCGGCGTGAAGGGGCTAAACTTTTTTTTCTTCCCTCTATGCCAGGAGTTAGAGAGATACAATATATGTCTCACCTCCATTCATAGAAAAAAAAAAACAAGGGATCCGAGCTGTACAGTGACTGATCACCGTGATAGCCAATTAGAGGCTATCACAGCGATCATGTGACCCGGAATCGGGAGTCCCAGGTCCCGAACGTTAGAATGGGACCCGGGGCTTTCAGTGACACCGCGGTCTTTGTACTGGGAGACGTGCTGTGCAGCGCGCACAAAGACAGGTACGCAAATATGCGGCCCCACGGAAAGAATCCCAGTTCTGCGCGGCCGCATATTTGTGTGACATCGGCGTCAAGGAGTTACCATTTCCTCTATCAGCTCATCCCCCCCCCACAGTTATTACCTTTTGTATCACTCAACCCTTCCTCCTAGATTGTAAGCTCTCAGGAGCCGGGCCCTTTGCTTCCTCTTCTACCAAATTGTATTGTAACTGTAATGTCTGCCTTCATTTTGTACAGCGCTGCGCAAACTGTTGGCGCTATATAAATCCTGTATTATAATAATAATAAACTGTTTTAAATTGTCATACAAAGAGTTCAGAGACAGGATTACTGCAAGGCAGAGATCTGAGGAGGGCTACAAAAAACATTCTGTTGAACTGAAGGTTCTCAAGAGCACAGTGGCCTCCATAAATCTCAAATGGAAGAAGTCTGGCACAACCAGGAGCTGGTCACCCGGCCAAACTGAGCAATCGGGGGAGAAGGGCCTTCATAAGAGAGGTAACTAAGAACCTGATGGTCACTGTGACTGAACTCCAGAGATCCTGTGTGGAGGTGGGACAAAGTTCCAGAAGGACAATCATCACTGCAGACCTCCATCAATTTAGCAAAACCATCGGGTTCTTGGTCACCTCTCTTAAGGCCCTTCTCCCCTCGGTTGCTCAGTATGAAAGGGTTATAACCCGGCAGATTTTTTTTTTTTGCCATCTGTGTCTCATTGCGGTGATTTTACTTCACTTTCTGCCCCATAACCACAACAGGAAGCGAGAGGAAATCCCTGCAAATTAAGACAATTCTTTGGGGCCCCCCAGGTCACCAGAACCAGTGTCCCCATTGGAAGATTTCCCCTCTATTACTTTTCTGGGGAAAACCCAAAATGTGTGACTTTTACTTTCACTTTAATCTATAAACGGGTAAAAATGAGGGGGTGTATCTCCCTAACGGGGGCACAGACAGCAATAAAAACCAGACAGGGGTTTTAATCCCTCTCCACTCTATCCAAAAAAAAACAAAAATGTTGCCTTTAGTTATACTTTAAGTGCTACCACTTGTTATCAAATGCCATAATGTACAGGGCCAAAGGATCCCCAGATAAAAAGACATAAAAAGATCTCTAAGGTGTAATAGGCTGCTTTGAAGACGTCACCTATCTAATAGGCCCGCATGTCTTCAACTCTTGTACTGCTTCTTTTAATATTTAAATTTTGCCGAAAGAACAGGGAGATAAAAAAGTTGAAAACTAAGGCACAGCACATATATACAGCGGGTGAAATAAGTATCGAACATGTCACCATTATTCCAGGTAAATATATATCTAAAGGTGCTATTGACATGAAATGTTCACGTCAGTACCAACCCATGCAGTCCATACATGCAAAGAAACCAAAACAAGTTCAGAAATTAAGTTATGTGTAATAAAATGCAATGACACGGGGAAAAAGTATTGAACACATGAAGGAAGGTGCAAAAAGGCATGGAAAGCCAAGTCACCAGCTGAAATCTATCAATAATTAGAAAGCAATCCTGCCTCTTGTCAGTGCAAATTAATATCTGCTGGTTCAGTCTCAACTGATGGCCTATAAAAAAAGGTGTCTCATTACCAAGGTGTCACACAAGAAACATCGCATGATGTGTAAAAGCAAAGAGCACTCGCAAGACCTTTGCAACCTTACTGCTGCATTGGTAACAGAAGGAGTTCTAAACTTCTGAATGTTCCAGTGAGCACTGTTGGGGCCTGATGGCACTGGTTACAGAAGGATTTCTAATCTTCTGAATGTTCCAGCGAACACTGTTGGGGCCTGATGACACTGGTTACAGCAGGATTTCTAAACTTCTGAATGTTCCAGTGAGCACTGTTGGGGCCTGATGACACTGGTTACAGCAGGATTTCTAAACTTCTGAATGTTCCAGTGAGCACTGTTGGGGCCTGATGGCACTGGTTACAGCAGGATTTCTAAACGTCTGAATGTTCCAGCGAGCACTGTTGGGGCCTGATGGCACTGGTTACAGCAGGATTTCTAAACTTCTGAATGTTCCAGCGAGCACTGTTGGGGCCTGATGGCACTGGTTACAGAAGGATTTCTAAACTTCTGAATGTTCCAGTGAGCACTGTTGGGGCCATAATCCGGAAGTGGAAAGAACATCATTTAACCATAAACCGGGCACAACCTGGTGCTCCTCACAAGATTTCTGACACAGTGAAAAGAATTATCAGAAGAGTTGCCCATGAGTGAAGGACCACTTATGGAAAGCTTGAAGCTCGTTTAAAGTTTGCTGCACAACATTTAGACAAGCCTGTGAAATACTGTGAGAATATAGTCTGGTTAGATGAGACCAAAATTGAACTCTTTGGATTCCATAATACACACCATGTTTGAAGGTCAAATGGCACTGCACATCACCCCAAAAACACCATACCAACTCTGAAGCATGGTGGTGGGAAGATCATGGTGTGTGGCTGGTTTTCAGCATATTGTACTGGCAAACGTCATGTCGATGAATGGAAAAATGGACCAAGGCATGCTAGATAATTATCTGCGGCCATCTACCAGGATAATGAAGACAAAACAAGGGTGGACATTTCAGCAAGACAATGATCCCAAACACAAAGCCGAGGAAACTCTCAGTTGGTTTCCAAAAAGAAAATAAAGCGGCTAGAATGGCCCAGCCAATCACCTGACTTGAATCCAATAGAAAATCTATGGAAAGAACTAGAGATCAGTCCATAGAAGAGGCCCACGGAACCATCAAGATTTGAAGACGGTTTGTGTGGAAGAATGGGCCAAAATCACACCTGAGCAATGCATGCCACTCGGTTATCCATACAGGAGGCGTCTTGAAGCTGTCATTGCCAACAAAGGATTTTGTATGAAGTATTAAATAAATTTCAGTTAGCGTGTTCAATACTTTTTCCCTGCGTCATTCCATTTTATTACACATAACTTAATTTCTGAACTTATTTATTTTGGTTTCTTTGTATGTATGGATTGCATGGGTTGTTGCCAACGTGTGGTGAAAATTCCATGTCAATAGCACCTTTAGAAATGTATTTACTGAGAAAAATGGTGACGTGTTCAATACTTATTTTACCCGCTGTAAGACATCAATAGTAACAACTGAGCCTACAATTTTCATACAGGAGAAGAAAGAAAGATTTCTCTAAAAGCGTCCACCAGGAGGCACTGAATTCTCACCAGATCGATGAGTTTGGTGACCGGGATCTCCCGGATGGGCCTCTTCATTCGGCACAAGGCCTCCAGAGATGTGCCGAACGAGCTGACCAGGTAGCTCCCGGTGATGGTCAGGAAGTAATCTTTGCCGCGGTCCAGGTGAAGTACCAGGATGTCCTCGATGCTGTCCTGACTCGAGTTCAGCAGCGTGACGGAGTCTTTGCTGACGTAGACTTCCAGACTGATCTCCACCGACTCATCTGAGGCCAGGAAATGATTGTGAAATGAAAGCAAGGAATGCCAGATACTCATAAATAGTAACAATTTATATATACATTCATGAAATGCAAACAGAACAACGCTAGTGGTGCACCGAAATGAAAATTCTGGTGCCAAAACCAAAAACGAAAAATCAAAATGCACTTGGCTGAAAACCGAAATGCGCAATTTTTAAAAATGAATATATATTTTTTGAAAAAAAAAATACACTGATTAAAAAACAAACAAAAAAAAACAATGTATACCCCAATTGTTTTGTAAAATATGAAAGAGGATGTTACGGCGAGTAAATAGATACCCGACATGTCACGCTTTAAAACTGTGCACGCTCGTGGAATGGCGTGAAACTGCGATACTTGAAAATCTCCATGGGTGATGCTTTAATAATTTCTACAGGTTAGCAGTATGACGTTACAGAGGAGGTCTAGTGTGAGAATTATTGCTCTTGCTACGACGTTCGTGGCAATACCTCACATGTGTGGTTTGAACACTGTTTACATATGTGGGCGTGGCCAAAGTATGAGTTCACCACTATGTGTGAGCATGGGGGGGGGGGGGCACTTTAAACTTTTTTTTTTTTCTTTAGAAAAAATTTTAATCATTTTTTATTATTGTCACAAGAAATGCATGCATAGATAGAAATAATTAGTGACAGGTCCTCTTTATGGAGAGATATGGGGTCAATAGGACCCTACAACTCTCCTCTGCAATGTAAATCATTGGATCAAAAAAAAGCATTGATCTAGTGCCTTAAAAAAAAAATATGGCCGGAACGGGAAGTGACCGCTCTGGTCCTCCAAGGGCATAGAGATGAGTGGCAGCCATCTTTCCTTCACTCATCTCTATGCCCAGCGCCAGGATTGATGGTTTCTTATGTAAGTCTCAGAACTACCGAGCAGTAGCGGTGTTTTTGCGGCACCTGTATCGGTGCTTTTTTTTCCATTTCGGTGCACCCCTAATTATGACTCAAGGAGCAAACAGGTGGGAAGCCTCACTTTTGTCATTCACTGCAGAGCTCAGTCTCAGTCCCGCAAAGACTGGGATCGAGCTCTGCAGTCACTTTGCAGCAATTGTTTTCTTATTCCGGGTCACAATCCTGCGCAATGTCCTTTTGTCTCTTTCAGTCAGTTGACCATGTGGACCGCGCTCATGCTTATCAGACGTTTTCCCGGAAACTCTATATGCCGCCATAACCTTTGATACTGGACCTCGCGACACGGCAAATAAATTGGCAACTTCAATCACAGAGGCACCAGCTAAGCGGCACCAACTTTCCCTTTTGAAGCTCAGTAAGCTCTGACATGACTCCGTATTAATAGCAGCACACGTAGTGAATCATGAAAGTGAGGATTTCCACCTGTTAACTAGGTGTCTCATCACGCAGCGGAAGTAAAAGAACACAAAGCATGTTGTCACTTTCACAACTACAAATCATGTAGCAATTTTTTATTTTTTTTTTTGTCCAACCTTTGTATTTTCGTTGAACACGGAGTTCCACTCACACTCTCAAAAAATAAAAGTCAGCAGCTACAAAAACTGTAGCTGCTGACTTTTAAAAAACAGCCATTTACCTGTCCCTCGGTCCCGTGGTGTGTCCCCCGCAGCCCTTTTCCCTGGCCGTCCTGGATTCCAGGAAGCCGGCATCTTCAGTGTGGGCACCCGGCTGTGAAGCCACAAGCTGTCACAGCCAGGTGCCCACACTGAAGATGCCGGGTGCCCACTGCGCATGCGCGAGTAGCGCTGCGCTTCATGAATGGCCCTGTACTCTTCTGGGACCTGTCACGTGTCCCAAAAGACTACAGGGAGGGAGGACACCTTCCGCTTCCAATCGCCTAGGCCAGGGGTAGGCAACCTGAGAGCCGCAGGACCACAAGCTCCATCATGCCTCTGCAAGTCATAGCTGTAACTGTCAGTTTTGTAATCTTTGCAATGCCTCATGGGAAATGTAGTTACACAAGAGCTAGAGAGCCACAGGTTGCCTACCCCTGGCCTAGGCGATCAGACCAGATGTGGTAGCGGGTACCTGTCAAATTCAGGTACTTGCTCCCCCCCCCCGCCCCCCAAAGGTGCCAATCCTTAATGGGGAGCGGGGGAGCAGTCCTTAAAGGAGAACTTCCCCTTTTGGGTGGAGCTCCGCTTTAAGGTGGTGTCACATGCCCTGTAGCAGCTGCCACATGCAATTCCCCCTGGTTGGGGGGGGGGGGGGATTGTAGGGGTCATCCATGCACCGGGGTGCCTGTGTGATAAGAGGGCCTTGTGTCTCATCAAATCTTCTTACCCTGCCGCTTCACTGGGGCCTGATCTCCGCTGTTGAGGAGGTTGGGCACCTGCGGAGTGGCAGGGGAAAAACACTGGATGAGACCGGCAGTGCCCAAGGCACATTCCCATCCCCCCCAGTTGCAACCCTGTTAGCTGCCATGCATGCCACCCCTGAAGTTTTACTATAGTCTACCACCTAGAATTCCATCAGCTCCACTGTGAATAATCATAATGTCCAAACAATACAAATGACTCACTTGGCTCCAGATAACCTTCGCAGGGCTCGGCTCTCAGCCATGGTTTACAGTACTGAGTGTCGTTCAGTTTGGGGATAAAGGAGAAGTGACAAGGAACCTGCCCGTCATTCTGGATGTGAAATTTTTCGATCTGAAGTTGCCGGAACCTCACCCACTCAAATGTGAACTGTGGAAGGAACCATAGAAATTAAACGCGAGTCACAAAATCATTTCACTGCAAATACCATAAAGAATAGAGCCGCAGTTCTGTTCAATCACACTGTTCAACAGGTAAAAAGTTTTGGGCATAAAATTAGCTAATCTTACATAATTTTGGGGTGCTGAAAACGAAAATGACCCTAAAAAATGTTGATTGGCTCTAGTTTCCATGATATATTCACCCATCTAATGACGGAAGCCATTCAAAATTATGATGCAACTTCAGCTGCATATTGCGCAATTGATACTGGTGACCAATAGAAAATGTCATGTATACTGAGATGATGCAATATTAGCCTTTAATTGCATCACTTCACTGCATAAAAGCTGCAGTATCTGTAGCTGATTGTAGTTCGTCTTTACATTTCGTTTTAGGCTTATATAGGCTACTCAGTAATGCCTCGAACTTGTGTGAATAAATCAGATAATTTCTGCTGTATCTGCGGTGAAATAACTTTTATCTCACAAAAAAGGAGGATAACAGGAATGATTAAGAAAGCCTACAACTTGTATTTTGGCTGCAAGATAGGAGACCAGGACAAGAGCTGGGCACCACATATATGCTGCAATTCTTGTGGGACGGCACTGGAGCAATGGTTGAATGGGAAAAAAGGCATCTATGCCTTTCGCTGTGCCAATGATTTGGAGAGAGCCAACAGATCATGTTAGTAATTGTTACTTTTGTATGGTGCCTCCAATTGTAAAAGGGCTAAATAAGAAGAAAAAGTACTCTGTGCACTATCCAAATATTCCATCGGCAATACGTCCAGTTCCTCATGGAGAGGGGCTACCAATTCCTAAAGCACCAGAATCCTTCGTGGTTGAGTCAAGTGAGGAAGAACCTGAAGCGTGTAGTCACGTGCAGTTGTAAGAGATAGCCCTTTCCTCGAATAGAAGAGAAAAGCCAAGAGAAGCAAAACCGACACAAACTGAAGACAAAACTAGTGAGAATCCTAAGTATTAAAATGATTCAACTTAGCTTATGGCTATAATTGTTCTTGGTAATCCTATGCAATATATTATGCCATTTAGGCTTTGTTATGTAGTCAATATCACTTGCTTTATATTTGTGGAAAGACATCTATCTATATAATTATTGTGCATTATGTAGTCATTACGCCTATAGTAGAAAACTTTCCGTTTACAGAAAAACTAGAGCCAATTGACACATTTCATTGTTATATTTGAACTCAGAATGTGAAATTCATTAAGAAATGGATCCTTTTGTTTCCAAAACTGGCAAAAAATAAAAATTTGTTGAACAGTGTAATCAGGTAGTTGTATTAACCACTTCAATACCGGGCACTTTCACCCCCTTCCTGCCCAGGCCAATTTTCTGCTTTCAGCGCTGTCGCACTGATAATTGGTATTTAATCACCACAGAATTTTTCAAATTTTTACTAAATAAAACCCTGAAACCTTTGAAAAAGAAAACGCACTTTTCTTCCTTTCTGTTATAAAATTTTGCAAATAAATAACATTTCTTCATAAATTTAGGTCAAAATGTATTCTGATACATTTCTTTGGTGAAAATAATAAAAATAATAATTTAATCTGTATTTTTTTTTTTACATTTTTCTATTTTTTTTATTACATTATTTTTAATTTTTTTTACTATTTTTGTTTTCAGCACACTCTGACCAAAGCAGTACAATGTTACCATAATAAAAAGCTTTCCGTGATTGGCTTCTCACAACTCTGCAAATTCTGTATCACAGACCTGAAGGTCCAGAAAGTATAATAGCTGCGCTCCTGGTGTTCAGTAAAACGGTCAATTGTAAATAAAGCCTTGTTGGACTTAAACTACTGTATATCAGCATGGAAAGCTGAGTTCTTGTGAGCTACTACGGTGTATTTATGATGCGAAAAATTATATCTAAAATATATATACAAAAATGTATATATATATATATATATATACACACACATATATATATATATATACACACATATATATACATATATATATATATATATATATATATATATATATATATATATACACACACATATATATATATTTATACATATATATATATATACACACACACATATATATATATATATATATATATATATATACACTACTATGAATGGCATGCTAAAGAATTACATATACTTGTGTAATAAAAAAATGTTTTTTCAAACATAAAAAATAAAATCTAAACAATAATACTAAAAAATTAAGTGGGTCACCTACACCATACACACTCATACTCGTGTGTCACTATAATCAAAAAACAAAGGAAACGTGTCGTGCTCCACTAATATATGTGAAATATACTCTATGGACTTATTCATAAACAATATAAAATTCAAAGTCATTTTCAATAAATCATAAAGAACACATTTCCTTTAAGCGTCGTGCCCCTCCCCTACGCGTTACGACACCGGGTCACGTGGCTTCATCAGGGGGAATTGATTGGACGGCACAACGCTCATTGACTTTTATATAGGTATAGTAATCTTCAGTAGCCTCCCTGTCACAGCAGTGCACACTGGTGAAGGCGCACATAAGTAAAGTTTTTTGTGGACTTTTTTAATGTTTCGCTAGAGGAAGACACCTAAACAAGCACGGATTGTGTTTAAAATAAGCACGCAGTTTCAGAAGGACTGCACACGAAAGTTGGACTCACATATGCTATTTATAATTTATTGAAAATTACTTTGAATTTTATATGGTTTATGAATAAGTCCATAAAGCAGGGGCGGACTGACCATTTGGAAACTCAGGGGTGCACTGCATACAGAGGGCAGAGTTCGGGGGTGCACTGCATACAGAGGGCAGAGTTCGGGGATGCGCTGCATACAGAGGGCAGAGTTTGGGGGTGTGCTGCATACAGAGGGCAGAGTTTGGGGGTGAGCTGCATACAGAGGGCAGAGTTCGGGGGTGAGCTGCATACAGAGGGCAGAGTTTGGGGGTGAGCTGCATACAGAGGGCAGAGTTTGGGGGTGAGCTGCATACAGAGGGCAGAGTTCGGGGGTGTGCTGCATACAGAGGGCAGAGTTCGGGGGTGTGCTGCATACAGAGGGCAGAGTTCGGGGGTGAGCTGCATACAGAGGGCAGAGTTTGGGGGTGAGCTGCATACAGAGGGCAGAGTTTGGGGGTGCGTTGCATACAGAGGGCAGAGTTTGGGGGTGCGCTGCATACAGAGGGCAGAGTTCGGGGGTGCGCTGCATACAGAGGGCAGAGTTCGGGGGTGCGCTGCATACAGAGGGCAGAGTTCGGGGGTGCGTTGCATACAGAGGGCAGAGTTCGGGGGTGCGTTGCATACAGAGGGCAGAGTTCGGGGGTGCGTTGCATACAGAGGGCAGAGTTCGGGGGTGCGTTGCATACAGAGGGCAGAGTTCGGGGGTGCGTTGCATACAGAGGGCAGAGTTCGGGGGTGCGCTGCATACAGAGGGCAGAGTTCGGGGGTGTGCTGCATACAGAGGGCAGAGTTCAGTCTTCTTCCACAGTTGCTTACCTCTGCACCCCCCATCCACATCTCCCTGTCACCCCTCTTCAGCTCGGACCTCTGCATGCAAAATCTCCACCATCTTCTACTTACACGTCTTACTTTTGTTGCTGTATTAAGCTGAAGCACCCAGCCGGCTCTAGTCCCTCCCCACACACTGTAGGTGGCTCCGCCTCTCTCACCTGCTGGGAGATCATTCAGTGGGGGTGTCGGCCTAAACTCTGCACCCCGGTACCTGCATCTCCCTGGTCACCATCCTGCACTCAGTGGGAGCCGCTCAGGTGATCAGATCTGGGAGGGCCAGGGGCGGACTGACCATTTGGAAATTCGGGCACTGCCCGAGGGTCCGGGGTCAGTAGGGGGCCCCATGAGATGCTCCTGGTACCTTTTTCATAGGCTTTTTTGAGTTTGGGCAAGGACACAGGGGCCTCATGATCCCCTATTGCCCGGGGGCCCCATGAGTTGTCAGTCCGCCCCTGCCGTAGAGTATATTTCACATATATTAGTGGAGCGTGACACGTTTGCAATTGTTTTTGATACTGTACACCGGCACATTTTAAAAGTAAGGTAGTTCTTTAATTGCAGAGGAGCTAAGTGAGGTAGCCGGTCAGCTTGGCAGATGCCCCCCCATCACAAGAACAGCTGAACAGAACAACAAATCTTTCAGCAGGTATAATAGATTCCATGTACACATTTCAGTGCTTTATCCATTCTATCCATCTGCCGAACGTTCAGTTGTAATACACAGATGACACCATCACACACTCACTTCTCTTCTGCTCAGGTTTAAGGAAGGAAGGAAATCGTTTTCCATTCTGTCCATCATCCGCACGATTTCCTCGAACGCCTTGCGGTATCGCCGCTCATCGACCACTTTCACCTGGAAAGGTACCAAAGTCACAACGGTCAGGAAACAAGGGAAAGGATGAGCTCAGCATTTTCATTGTATTTAGAGAATGCTAAACAATCCAGCAGTGATTTCCTGATCGGGGACACGAAAGAACAAGAGAAATATACAAAATAACTGTGTGCCAGGGAAAGAAAAACAAACTATAAAAAAATGACAGAGCTAATATCTGCAGAACAGAGTCAAACTATGATGTACCCGAGACTGGGCGTACATCCTCCCTCACGCCATACATGATACAATCTGACCGTACAGTCTCTTTTGGATCCACCAACATATATGCGGTACAAGGGCCTGTCTGATTAAATACCGACTGTACAGCTCCTGGATACCGATTGTACAGTTTAGACAGGTCGTGGATACCGATTGTACAGTTTAGACAGGTCCTGGATTCCGATTGTACAGTTTAGACAGCTCCTGGATACCGATTGTACACTTTAGACAGGTCGTGGATACCGATTGTACAGTTTAGACAGGTCCTGGATACAGATTGTATAGTTTAGACAGGTCGTGGATACCGATTGTACAGTTTAGACAGGTCCTGGATACCGATTGTATAGTTTAGACAGGTCCTGGATACCGATTGTACAGTTTAGACAGGTCCTGGATACCGATTGTACAGTTTTGACAGGTCGTGGATACCGATTGTACAGTTTAGACAGGTCCTGGATACCGATTGTATAGTTTAGACAGGTCCTGGATACCGATTGTATAGATTAGACAGGTCCTGGATACCGATTGTATAGTTCAGACAGCTCCTCATTTTACACAGTTTTGGTAAATCTAAAAGTAGATTGTACACAGACTGTATATTCAGATAATTACATGCATGGTGAAGCTTTAACACCTCCCCACTAAGGGTACACATATACCGTATGTGGCCTCATGGATAACACGGGACCGTATGTATGAGCTACTGTGTTTGTACTGCAAAGAGCTCCCAGCACAGAGATTGCGCTGTCACGGACAGCTCCGAGCTGAGCACCAAAGACTGAAAACAGGGCAGACAGATTCCCGATCATGTGATCACTTTTTTTTTTTTTTTTTTAAATCAAGCAAACTTTTTATTGAGAGGAACAGACATGCAGTCACATCACAAATTCAATGAAAACAAGCACAGGTCGATTCGACAAGCGAATATTACAGTATACAGATAGTAAAACCTGTGCTGCAGGCAAGGAAAGGAAGCCCAGCATAATAACAGCCAACATGATGGTTTTACAGGGAATAATCATTGCTTCTCCTCGTCACAAGGTCCTGGATTCCGATTGTACAGTTTAAACACGTCCTGGATACCGATTGTACAGTTTAGACAGGTCCTGGATACCGATTGTATAGTTTAGACAGCTCCTGGATACCGATTGTACACAGTTTAGACAGTTCCTGGATACAGATTTTACAGTTTAGACAGGTCCTGGATACCGATTGTACAGTTTAGACAGCTCCTAGATACCGATTGCACACTTTAGACAGGTCCTGGATACCGATTGTACAGTTTAGACAGCTCCTGGATACCGATTGTACAGTTTAGACAGCTCCTAGATACCGATTGTACACTTTAGACAGGTCATGGATACCGATTGTACAGTTTAGACAGGTCATGGATACTGATTGTATAGTTTAGATAGCTCCTAGATACCGATTGTACACTTTAGACAGGTCCTGGATACTGATTGTACAGTTTAGATAGCTCCTGGATACCGATTGTACAGTTTAGACAGGTCGTGGATACCGATTGTACAGTTTTGACAGGTCCCGGATACCGATTGTACAGTTTAGACAGGTCATGGATACCGATTGTACAGTTTAGACAGGTCATGGATACTGATTGTATAGTTTAGATAGCTCCTAGATACCGATTGTACACTTTAGACAGGTCCTGGATACTGATTGTACAGTTTAGATAGCTCCTGGATACCGATTGTACAGTTTAGACAGGTCGTGGATACCGATTGTACAGTTTAGACAGGTCCTGGATACCGATTGTACACTTTAGACAGGTCGTGGATACCGATTGTACAGTTTAGACAGCTCCTGGATACCGATTGTACACTTTAGACAGGTCGTGGATACCGATTGTACAGTTTAGACAGGTCCTGGATACCGATTGTACAGTTTAGATAGGTCCTGGATACCGATTGTACAGTTTAGACAGGTCCTGGATACCGATTGTACAGTTTTGACAGGTCCTGGATACCGATTGTATAGTTTAGACAGGTCCTGGATACCGATTGTATAGATTAGACAGGTCCTGGATACCGATTGTATAGATTAGACAGGTCCTGGATACCGATTGTATAGTTCACACAGCTCCTCATTTTACACAGTTTTGGTAAATCTAAAAGTAGATTGTACACAGACTGTATATTCAGATAATTACATGCATGGTGAAGCTTTAACACCTCCCCACTAAGGGTACACATATACCGTATGTGGCCTCATGGATAACACGGGACCGTATGTATGAGCTACTGTGTTTGTACTGCAAAGAGCTCCCAGCACAGAGATTGCGCTGTCACGGACAGCTCCGAGCTGAGCACCAAAGACTGAAAACAGGGCAGACAGATTCCCAATCATGTGATCACTTTTTTTTTTTTTTTTTAAATCAAGCAAACTTTTTATTGAGAGGAACAGACATGCAGTCACATCACAAATTCAATGAAAACAAGCACAGGTCGATTCGACAAGCGAATATTACAGTATACAGATAGTAAAACCTTTGCTGCAGGCAAGGAAAGGAAGCCCAGCATAATAACAGCCAACATGATGGTTTTACAGGGAATAATCATTGCTTCTCCTCCTCGTCACAAGTAAACGTCAAGCCATTTATCCCAAACTTTATATTTATCAGGGCGTCCTCTATGTATATTCAAATAAATATAAATGCAGCGCTTAAAATGACAATAATATAGTAGTGACAATAATAATGTGTGCGCTAAAAGTGATTATAATGCAGATGGTGAACCGTCATACCCTTACCTGGAGTTGTCCCTGGAAGGTGAGAGTGTCCTGTGAGTGATTGGAGTTACCTTGTGTGCTTATGGTGTGCCAGATGATTCCGCCATCCTTGATGACCATACTGGGATATTATATGCGCATATCTTTTGCGCTTCTGGTGAGTGCATTCACATTACTGGTCTACATCACAGAGATCACCAGCACGGAACACGGATCACCTTGAAATTTGGACCTTTTTTTTACCCTGTGTATTTATAAACGCACTTCAGTCACTTTATTATAGTTGCTTTTATCAGGCACATGCGTCATTTTATGACGGTTCACCATCTGCATTTTAATCACTTTTAGCGCCCACATTATTATCACTACTATAATATTGTCATTTTAAGCGCTGCATTTATATTTATTTGATGCATTTATATTTATTTGATTATTTAGAGGTTAAGAGGTTTTACCTTCAATGCCAGCTGCTGTACTACCTTTGCGCTCACATATAACCCTCTTTTATACAATCCTCTACGTACAGTCAGGTCCATAAATATTGGGACATCGACACAATTCTAACATTTATGGCTCTATACACCACCACAATGGATTTGAAATGAAACGAACAAGATGTACTTTAACTGCAGACTGTCAGCTTTCATTTGAGGGTATTTACATCCAAATCAGGTGAACGGTGTAGGAATTACAACAGTTTGCATATGTGCCTCCCACTTGTTAAGGGACCAAAAGTAATGGGACAGAATAATAATCATAAATCAAACTTTTACTTTTTAATACTTGGTTGCAAATCCTTTGCAGTCAATTACAGCCTGAAGTGTGGAACGCATAGACATCACCAGATGCTGGGTTTCATCCCTGGTGATGCTCTGCCAGGCCTCTACTGCAACTGTCTTCAGTTCCTGCTTGTTCTTGGGGCATTTTCCCTTCAGTTTTGTCTTCAGCAAGTGAAATGCATGCTCAATCGGATTCAGGTCAGGTGATTGACTTGGCCATTGCAGAGCATTCCACTTCTTTCCCTTAAAAAACTCTTTGGTTGCTTTTGCAGTCTGCTTTGGGTCATTGTCCATCTGCACTGTGAAGCGTCCAATGAGTTGTGAAGCATTTGGCTGAATATGAGCAGATAATATTGCCCGAAACACTTCAGAATTCATCCGGCTGCTTTTGTCAGCAGTCACATCATCAATAAATACAAGAGAAGCAGTTCCATTGGCAGCCATACATGCCCACGCCATGACACTACCACCACCATGCTTCACTGATGAGGTGGTATGCTTAGGACCATGAGCAGTTCCTTTCCTTCTCCATACTCTCTCTTCCCATCACTCTGGTACAAGTTGATCTCGGTCTCATCTGTCCATAGGATGTTGTTCCAGAACTGTGAAGGCTTTTTTAGATGTCGTTTGGCAAACTCTAATCTGGCCTTCCAGTTTTTTAGGCTCACCAATGGTTTCCATCTTGTGGTGAACCCTCTGTATTCACTCTGGTGAAGTCTTCTCTTGATTGTTGCCTTTGACACACATACACCTACCTCCTGGAGAGTGTTCTTGATCTGGCCAACTGTTGTGAAGGGTGTTTTCTTCACCAGGGAAAGAATTCTTCGGTCATCAACCACAGTTGTTTTCCGTGGTCTTCCAGGTCCTTTGGTGTTGCTGAGCTCACCGGTGCGTTCCTTCTTTTTAAGAATGTTCCAAACAGTTGTTCTGGCCACGCCTAATGTTTTTGCTATCTCTCTGATGGGTTTGTTTTGTTTTTTCAGCCTAATGATGGCTTGCTTCACTGATAGTGACAGCTCTTTGGATCTCATCTTGAGAGTTGACAGCAACAGATTCCAAATGCAAATAGCACACTTGAAATGAACTCTGGACCTTTTATCTTCTCATTGTAATTGGGATAATGAGGGAATAACACACACCTGGCCATGGAACAGCTGAGAAGCCAATTGTCCCATTACTTTTGGTCCCTAACAAGTGGGAGGCATATATGCAAACTGTTGTAATTCCTACACCGTTCACCTGATTTGGATGTAAATACCCTCAAATTAAAGTTGACAGCCTGCAGTTAAAGCACATCTTGTTCGTTTCATTTCAAATCCATTGTGGTGGTGTATAGAGCCAAAAATGTTAGAATTGTGTCGATGTCCCAATATTTATGGACCTGACTGTATATGGATGACCTTCTTACATGGTAAAGCACTATTTACCGCAGCTACCCACTGTCAAAAATGTAGGCGACAACGCCTGCAACCACATACGAGCAAGCAATAATCTAGCCACAAACAGCATGTCTTGCAGAAAAATTAAGACACAATATATCCTTTTGATCAAAGTGCAGATGTGCGTATATCTTTAAAGGTAATCCACCACTTCTGATGGGTGTGCACTCACCAGAACTTTGATGTATACAAGCATTGGTTACAATCTGTCACATCTGGGTGCAGGAGTAGAGAAGCAGCTTATGGGGTTAATCATCCAGCATCCTCTCAGTACCGGTGGTGCGTGTATCTATAATCTGGGGAGCGGCTCCTTGCCCAGAAGACGGCGTGACGTCAGCAATGATGGCTCCACCCAACGTGTTTCGTGCGACAGCACGTCCTCAGGGGTACGCCAATTTATGAATGGAGTATAATTTATTTATATATATTACACTTTATATATATATATAAATTAGTGGGTTGCCCTAGACACGCGATGTGCACTCCATTGCACCCGCATGTGTCACCTTGGTGTTCATCGTTAGGCAGTTAATATATATGGTGCTTACCCCAATGCTGAACAGAGAGCTGACAGGCTTGTGGTCGCTGGTTTTCAGCTCCATGTGGCTGCGGTATCTTAGCTGTTTAATGTTACTTCCTCTCCACAGAACGCGGTCACACCAGGCTGGCACACGGCACTTGCCACTGGAGATCATGAAAACAAAAATTGTATTACTACTAATAGGGGTAGTTTAGTCTGTGAGGACCTTAATGAATGGTTTATTCCCTTTCCAGCAGCCCCAGCTTCTCTTTAAAAAGGTCTGAAGTTGGAGGGGAGCAGCAGGAACGCTTGCATGACCATTGTGATTGGCTGTCACAGTGGTCACATGATCAGGAACCAGTCTCTTCGGCTACCAATCATTAGCAAGGACCAAGAATTGTGTTCTACTGCCCGGTATCTGTGCTGGGAGTACAAGTACCAGCGACGCATATGTGTGGTTTGTGGGTATTAAAGCCCATCCATTAGCCTCCGCACATATGTGTTAGGCAGACATAAAAGGGATTAAAACAACGTAAATGTTTTTTTTTCTGATTTGTTCTCAGTACAAACTACACGTACAAGTGGTGGTATATATACTGGAAATTTTTTTTTAATACTAGTAATGGTGGCGATCAGCGACTTATAGCAGGACTGTGGCAGCCATTCTGACACTGGGGGGGAACTAACTGTCACTGACATCCCCAGTGACACTAATACAGTGATCAGTGCTAATAAAAAGCACTGACACTGGGCAGGAAGGGATTAACCTCCCTAGCGGTCCGATTATGTCAGTATTTCTGTGCTCAAAGCGGTACATTTTTTTGCATGGAAATATGTTGTTTTTTTATTGTAGGCTGTAATTCTTAGGAATAACTCACTGAAATCTGTCCGAACAAGAGTCTAGTAAACATCCCGGGGATGATAAAATTTGAAACACGAAATCATAAATTATAATTTAATAAATAATCCTAAAAAATAAAAATATAATAATAAATATAATTCAATAATATAATCAAACCAAAAACATTGAAATTTGAAATATAGCGCCAAGTTCGCACATCGCTGAGCAAAGTCGCAGAATCGTTTTCAGTGTCTGATGAGGAATTTCCCCCACGAATCATTATCACTCAATTCTGCAAGTGGTTCTGATTTACTATCGCTGTTCTCTAGCCGGTCTAAAACCGCTTTTGACGTAAAGGGACGCTTTTTGGACGCCATGGACGTTTCTCAGTTTCCAGGCAGAAAGAACAGTAAAAATGCAGGCAGGGCGCCGGACAAAGCACTCGGGACAAAATGTATGTGAAATGGTTTGATACAGGAATGTTATACTATGTGATTTTAGTGTATTTAGTGAATGTCACTTTTTGACATTTTCAAATTTCCCGCCGATTATGTCCCCGTATGTCCTGATGTCGCAGGGAACGGAACCCGGCAGACGGATGCCGGCATCGGCCGGAGGAGATGGCCGGGGACGTTGCAGGGGGGACATCACAGGAGCGCAGGACAAGGTAAGTGCTGGAGGGATCCCGGAGCAACGCTGCAGCGTATTCGAGTGTAGCTCGGGGGGGGTTACCGCTTGTGGTGCTTAAACTTTACCCCGAGCTACACTCGGGAATACCGCCAGGGGGGTTAATGGGCTTTTAGATGTGAACCTTTCAGAGGATCCACCCACGTGCCTTGGGCTGCTGTTAGAAACCACAGGCCCCATACAGTCGACCTGACAGGGCCCACTCTAACAAAAAAAAAAAAAAAAAAAAACAGTTTACGATGCTTTAGTTATGAACACGAGTGATCGGTACCAGAGAGGGAAATGCACGGTGCACAGGGAGGGTGAAGGGTGCAGCGGGAGGAGCAATTACTAGAACCGATCCCCTGTATGACCATCTCTGAACAGCTGGGTGGGAGAGGACAAGAATCCAGCTTTCAGCTGCTGCAAGAAGAGCCATACAGGGGATCAGTTCCAATAATTCCACGCCGTGCTGGTCACCCTCCCTACCGACATCCAATTCACCCAGATGCCTGGGCCCCCCCTGCTGGTCTGGGCCCCGTACAGGAGGACTGGTGGTACCCCCTTATCCACAGCCCTGCACGTGCCTATTGGGCTATGTATATTTTTCTGTGCTTTAGCCACCAGTGCAGATCACTGCTGTACGTGCGCTGTTCATGACCCGAAGGCAAATGTGGACCTCCCCCACCCTCCGACCCCATCTGACTGCATTTTTGATCTTAATAAGTGCATTTCTTATAAGAGACGCTTTCTTAGGTGAGGGCACACATGGAGGTAGAAGGGTGTGCAGATACTAGAACCAATCCCCCTACTGAGAAAGAAGAGTAGAAGCTGGCAGTGTGAGGTCCCGATCATGTGATCACTGATTGGTCAATCAGTGATCACATGCAGAGTAGTAAGCAATATGTCACTTCTGACATCATTGCTTACTACGTGTGAAATCTGTGAATGATCACCGAGATCACATGGTACAGGGATATTCACAACAGCCTTGTTCCATGTGACAAGGTGTGACCAATCACAGCTCACACAGTATTTCTCAATGACTGCAAGAATGCAGCTGGAGAGGAGGAGAAATGATTGCTTTTACATCCTTTATGGGTGTAAAAGCAATCAGTGTAAAAAGAAAAAAAAAATCTTCATCACCCCCCACAAGTAGTACAGTGTCACCATGGTGACACTGTACTGCTAGGGTGACAGTATGTAAAATAAAAATAAAAAATAATATTAAAAAATGTAAAAAAAATGTTTAAAAATTATAATTTTTGGTTATAAACTAATTTGGGTTATTTTTTTATAACTAAAAATATAACGGAATAAATTTTGGCCAAGATCTATGATGAAATATTATTTATTTGCAAAATTTTATTAAAAAAAAAACTTTTTTTTCAAAATTTTTGGACTTTTTCATTTTAGATAGCAAAAAAAAATAAAAATCTCAGTAGTGAATAAATACCATCAAAATAAAGTTTAATCTGTCTCAAAAAAATCCTAAAAAAATCATATGGCTACAGTGTTGCATGACCGCGCAATTGTCATTCAAAGTCTGATAGCGCTGAAAGCTGAAAATTGGCCTGGACTGGAAGGGGGTGAAAGTGTCCGGACTGGAAGGGGGTGAAAGTGTCCGGACTGGAAGGGGGTGAAAGTGTCCGGACTGGAAGGGGGTGAAAGTGTCCGGACTGGAAGGGGGTGAAAGTGTCCGGACTGGAAGGGGGTGAAAGTGTCCGGACTGGAAGGGGGTGAAAGTGTCCGGACTGGAAGGGGATGAAAGCGTCCGGACTGGAAGGGGGTGAAAGCGTCCGGACTGGAAGGGGGTGAAAGCGTCCGGACTGGAAGGGGGTGAAAGCGTCCGGACTGGAAGGGGGTGAAAGTGTCCGGACTGGAAGGGGGTGAAAGCGTCCGGACTGGAAGGGGGTAAAAGTGTCCGGACTGGAAGGGGGTAAAAGTGTCCGGACTGGAAGAGGGGGAAAGTGTCCGGACTGGAAGGGGGTGAAAGTGTCCGGACTGGAAGGGGGTAAAAGTGTCCGGACAGGAAGGGGGTAAAAGTGTCCGGACAGGAAGGGGGTAAAAGTGTCCGGACAGGAAGGGGGTAAAAGTGTCCGGACAGGAAGGGGGTAAAAGTGTCCGGACTGGAAGGGGGTAAAAGTGTTCGGACTGGAAGAGGGGGAAAGTGTCCGGACTGGAAGGGGGTGAAAGTGTCCGGACTGGAAGGGGGTGAAAGTGTCCGGACTGGAAGGGGGTAAAAGTGTCCGGACAGGAAGGGGGTAAAAGTGTCCGGACAGGAAGGGGGTAAAAGTGTCCGGACTGGAAGGGGGTAAAAGTGTCCGGACAGGAAGGGGGTAAAAGTGTCTGGACAGGAAGGGGGTAAAAGTGTCTGGACAGGAAGGGGGTAAAAGTGTCCGGACAGGAAGGGGGTAAAAGTGTCCGGACTGGAAGGGGGTAAAAGTGTCCGGACTGGAAGGGGGTAAAAGTGTCCGGACAGGAAGGGGGTAAAAGTGTCCGGACAGGAAGGGGGTAAAAGTGTCCGGACTGGAAGGGGGTAAAAGTGTCCGGACTGGAAGGGGGGAAAGCGTCCGGACTGGAAGGGGGTAAAAGTGTCCGGACTGGAGGGGGGGAAAGTGTCCGGACTGGAAGGGGGTAAAAGTGTCCGGACTGGAAGGGGGTAAAAGTGTCCGGACTGGAAGGGGGTAAAAGTGTCCGGACCGGAACGGGGTAAAAGTGTCCGGACCGGAACGGGGTAAAAGTGTCCGGACTGGAAGTGGTTAAGTTTCTAAAACATTCTCAAATAAAATAAAATCTGACTGATATAAAGAAAGGCCAATTTGAAAAGAGCAGATCATCATCAGCTGTGGAACACAAGTCCCAGCATGCTTTGCCAGGTTCTCAGCCCTATAACCTAGGTGTCAGGGACTTATTGCTGCACAAAAGGCAGAGATCACGGGGGCGCCATTCAATTGGAGATCACTAAACGTTCCCAATATCTCCGCCAAAACGGTGTAACTGCATCACTGACCACCACAAGCTACTGCTAGGTATCAGGATTCTGAATGGAAGGTTGGGAATGTTTCCTGTGGTGTACTGGAAATATGCACCAGCCAGGCTTTGAAAGGAAATGATATTGCACACCGCCAGATTTCATTTCGCACGGGTTGCTGAATTTCCCCCACCCCATGTGTCAGGCGAGCTCTCTTTTCAGGCTTGATATTTTAACAACGGTAGCAGAACTGGTGGTGAAAATAGATGCAGATGTGTGTCGCCTGACAAGCAGACATTACAGCAGCCAAAGAACATAAAACATTCAGCGTAATAAAATGTTCAGAAAAGATCCTGCATCAGCTTCCTACATGAATAAAGGCTTTCTTCCTTCTACAAGTGGCATGCAGCAGAAACCACATTTCACGGAGGCCTTTCTGTAGGAAATGTCATGCCACTTAGTGTCAATACACACGATTCGGCTCTCCCATGTGACATTTGCAGCTATGAAAACATTTATTATGGAGTATAAAGAGCAATTGGCCATGGCACTCAAACTGGTGCGTTTAGAAAAAAACTTGACCGATCTGTTGGCAGTCCCAGTGAAAGAAGGTGAAGTTGATCCAAGGAATATCCGATTGCCTCTCGGGGGATCAGGAAGGAATTTTTTCCCCTGCAGGAGCAAATTGGATCGTGCTTTGCTGGGTTTTTTTTGTCTTCCTCTGGATCAACTGTGGGTGTAGAATTAACCACTTGCCTACCAGGCACTTATACCCCCTTCCTTACCAGGCCAATTTTCAGCTTTCAGCGCTGCCGCACTTTGATTGACAATTGCACGGTCATGCAACATTGTACCCATATGAAATTTTGATCATTTTTTCCTCACGAATAGAGCTTTCTTTTGGTGGTATGTCCTCCCCGCTGGACGCTTTACTTTTTGTGCTATAAATAAAAAAGTGCAAAAAATTTGAAAAAAAAAAAAAGTTTCTTTGTTTCTATTATAAAATTTTTCAAACAGGCATTTTTCTCCTTCACCGATGTGCGTTGATGAGGCAGCACTGATGGGCACTGATAGGCGGCACTGATGGGCAGCACTGATAGGCAGTACTAATGAGGTGGCACGGATAGGCGGCACTGATAGACAGCACTAATGAGGTGTCACGGATAGGCGGCACTAATATGCAGCACTGATAGGCGGCACTGATAGGTGACACTGATGATGGGTACTGATAGACGGCACTGACTGGCATCACTGCTGGGCACTGACTGGCGGCACTGACTGGTACAACCCCTGGGCACTGACTGGTGGCACTGACTGGCAGCACTGCTGGGCTGTACTGGTGGGTGGCACTGGTGGGCAGCACTGGTGGGTGGCACTGGTGGGCGGGCACATGTAGGTGGCACTTCTGGGCACAGGTAGGTGGCACTGCAGAGTGGCACAGGTGGGTGCACTGCTGGGCACCGATCATCATTGGCCTTTTACCACATCACGTGATCAGCTGTGTCCGTAGGACACAGCGATCACGGAGATCGCGTTCTGGGAGGACGTCATATGACGTCCACCCAGAACTGGCCGGCCGCAGTGAAGCCGTCATTCGGCTATCTGCGGTCGGCAGGTAGTTAAGAACAAAAGTCCATCCAGTTCAACCATTTAAAAAAAAAAAAAAAGTTATAATCCTATCAGAGGCGGACTGACAACTCATGGGGCCCCCGGGCAATAGGGGATCATGGGGCCCCTGTGTCCTTGCCCAAACTCAAAAAAGCCTATGAAAAAGGTACCAGGGGCATCTCATGGGGCCCCCTACTGACCCCGAGCCCTCGGGCAGTGCCTGAGTTTCCAAATGGTCAGTCCGCCCCTGAATCCTATACCCAGAAGAACATTCTGGATAAAAGCGCACAGATGTGTCCCAAAGGAAATAAGTGAATGATATAAGTCAATTGTGATTAGTGGGGAAAAACTCACTTCTGCCATGGTAAGAACACATCGGTGTGTGGAAAGTATGACCAGGAGCCAGGCGCTGTGTGGTTTTGGGATAAAAATAATACACCTTATATGGAGGCGGGCCTTTAATAATTCATATGGTAAAAAATAGATAACCAGCCAGTGGCTTTAAAAAGCCAGGTTCAAAGATGGACGTCCCGTCTGCTCAGAGGGAAGCAGTGGAGAGTAGAATGCCTGTCAGGGACCACGTGTATCCGACGTCCCAGCGTCCCAGGTGACGTCACCACGATGTGGAGATGGAGGGGGAGGGGGGGGGGGGAGACACTTGCTGGAGCTGCAGCTTTGGAAGGAGGTTGCCGGGACAACATGTTTTGTGCGCATGCAGGTATCCTGGGTGACGTCACCACGATGTGCATTCAGCGAGAGTCGTCCCCCCCCCCCCGTCTCTCCACATCATGGTGACATCACCTGGGACGTCGGATAATACACATGATCCCTGCACTGACAGGCATTCTACTCTCCTCTGCTTCCCTCTGAGCAGACGGGCCGTCCATCTTTGAACCTGGCTTCTTAACCACTTCCAAGTCCAGACACTTTTGCCCCCTTCCAGTCCGGACACTTTCACCCCCTTCCAGTCCGGACACTTTCACCCCCTTCCAGTCCGGACACTTTTACCCCCTTCCAGTCCGGACACTTTCACCCCCTTCCAGTCCGGACACTTTCCCCCCCTTCCTGTCAGGACACTTTCCCCCCCTTCCTGTCCGGACACTTTCACCCCCTTCCAGTCCGGACACTTTCACCCCCTTCCAGTCCGGACACTTTCCCCCCCTTCCTGTCAGGACACTTTCACCCCCTTCCAGTCCGGACACTTTCCCCCCTTCCAGTCCGGACACTTTCACCCCCTTCCTGTCCGGACACTTTCACCCCCTTCCAGTCCGGACACTTTCCCCCCTTCCAGTCCGGACACTTTCCCCCCTTCCAGTCCGGACACTTTCCCCCCCTTCCAGTCCGGACACTTTCACCCCCTTTCAGTCCGGACACTTTCACCCCCTTCCAGTCCAGACACTTTCACCCCCTTCCAGTCCGGACACTTTCCCCCCCTTCCAGTCCGGACACTTTCACCCTCTTCCAGTCCGGACACTTTCACCCTCTTCCAGTCCGGACACTTTCCCCCCCTTCCAGTCCGGACACTTTCCCCCCTTCCTGTCCAGGCCAATTTTCAGCTTTCAGCGCTATCACACTTTGAATGACAATTGCGCGGTCATGCAACACTGTACCCATATGAATTTTTTAGCTTTTTTTGAGACAGATAAAGCTTTATTTTGGGGGTATTTATTCACCGCTGGGGATTTTTATTTTTTTGCTATATAAATGAAAAACTCCAAAAATTTTGAAAAAAGTGTTTTTCTTGTAAAATTTTGGAAATAATATTTCATCATAAATCTTGGCCAAAATGTATTCAGTTATCTTTTTAGTAAAAAACAACCCAAATTAGTTTATAACCAAAAATTAGGTTACATTTTTAATTTATTTTTTTATATTATTATTTAGGTTTTTTTTTCTCTACATACTGTCACCCTAACAGTACAGTGACACTGTACTACTTATGGGGGGGTGTGAAGATTTTCTTTTTTTATTCCGTTATCTTTTTAGTAAAAAAAAAAAAAACCCAAATTAGTTTATAACCAAACATTATAATTTTTAAAAAAATATTTTACATTTTTTTTTTAACATACTGTCACCCTAGCAGTACAGTGTCACCATGGTGATACTGTACTACTTGTGGGGGGTGATTAAGATCTTTTTTTTTGCACCGATTGCTTTTATACCCATAAAGGATGTAAAAGCAATTTCTCCTTCTCTCTGGCTGCATTCTTGCACCTATTGAGAAATGCTGTGTGAGCTGTGATTGGTCACAGCTTGTCACATGGTACAAGGCTGTTTTGAATAGCGCTGTACCATGTGACCTCTGTGATCATTCACAGATTTCACACGTAGTAAGCAATGATGTCACAAGTGACATCTTGCTTAATACTTTGCATGTGATCGCTGATTGGCCAATCAGTGATCACATGATCGGGACCTCGCACAGAGGTCCAGTACAACAATCGGTGTTCCACTGTGTCCGGAGGACACAGCGGGCACCGGATCGTGGTGCTGCACAGCTTGAAAATGCGGGTGCCGTTTATGAACGGCAACCCGCCCTTGGACTGCCACCGTCCGGCCGTTTATAAACAGCAGTCGGAAGGCAAGTGGTTAAAGCCACAGGCTGGTTATCTATTTTTTACCATATGAATTATTAAAAGCACGCCTCCATATAACTACACAGCGCCTGGCTCCTGGTCATACTTTCCACAGACCGATGTGTTCTTACCATGGCAGAAGTGAGTTTTTTCCCCACCAATCACAGTTGACATACATCATTCACTTATTTCCTTTGGGACACATCTGTGCGCTTTTATCCAGAACGTTCTTCCGGGTGTAGGAGTATAACGTCTTTTTTTTTTTTAATGGTTGAACTGGATGGACTTTTGTCTTTTTTTCAGCCAGACTAACTATGTAAAGAAAGGTTTTCTGACCACCAGTCTGTTACCCTCAGCAGAGTGACTTCGTTTACCTGGAATCCCAGCCATCGGTCTTAGGGTCGTATTTGTACGTTGGGATGAAAGTGATCGGCCCTTCTGTGAAATCCGCAAAGACGTTCTTCAGCTCTCTCTGGATGTTAAGCTGCAGGACATGAGGGAGAGATGGACATCATCAGAATAAGAGGGTAAAACAAGAATGGCGGTACAAGGACAGACAAACTCAGTCTGGCTTAAAGTATAACAAGTATAATAAAAACTAAAAGTCCCGATCACCGCATTACAAGGAAAGCAGCCGCAGCCAAGCTCCGCCCTAGCCGTGCCTCCCAATGCGTTTCGTCCCATCCCAGGGGCTGTTGTGGATGAAACGCGTTGGAAACACGACTAAGACTGAGCTTGGCTGAGGCTGCCTCCACTTGACTGCAGAACCGCTGTCTTCGTGCCTGCATTCACCCTTCTGTGTATAAAGTGCCTTTTCCACCTAGTAAATGTGAGTGCAGTATGATTGCTTTTATATCGGTTGATCAAATTGTACTCACATTCAGAAGGTGTAAAAGGCGCTTTGTATACAGACTGGGATAGGAGGGAGAATGCCGGGGATTGGGTCAGCAATTTTGCACATAAATAGCCCAGTTCCCCACTTCCTTGATGCAGACAAATGGGACAAGGACCGAACATCCCCCCATTTATCAGACACTGCACACTGGCTATGTATTACCGCCCATTTCCTGTACTTGAGGTTGTCAGTCGACACATTTTGGGCACTGATCCCCCTTTTTTCATGCCTCTCAGGATTGGAGTGTGACAAATGCGGGAATGCTCCATCTTTTCCTGGTCTGTCAGCATCAAGGGAGTGGAGAACTGGACCGTTCTACATGCAGTACCGCTGACTCCAGTCCCTGCATTCTCCCTCCGAAGCCATGCTGTGTACATTTTTTATATGGAATAAAGTGTTTTTATGCTGTGCCAGATCCCTGCACTTTCTTCTTCACTTGTGTTTTAAAGCGGAGTTCCACTCACCCTGTCAAAAAATAAAAGTCAGCAGCTACAAAAACTGTAGCTGCTGACTTTTAAAGAACAGCCACTTACCTGTCCCTCGGTTCTGCGGTGTGTCCCCCGCAGCCCGTTTTACTGGCCGTCCTGTATTCCAGGAGGCCGGCATCTTCAGTGTGGGCCCCCGGCTGTGATAGCTTGCGGCTTCACAGCCGGGTACCCACTGCGCATGCGTGAGAAGCGCTGCACTTCCTGAATGGTCCTGCAGTCTTGTGGGACTGGTCACGTGTCCCAAAAGACTACAGGGAGGGAGGGAGGACACCTTCCGCTTCCGATCGCCCAGGCGATCGGACCGGAAGTGGGAGCGGGTACCTGTCAAATTCGGGTACCTGCTCCCCTCCCCTCCCCCCCCCCAAAGGTGCCAATCCTTAATGGGGAGCAGTCCTTAACAACTTGCCATCCGGCCGCTGTATATAAACGACCGGACGGTGGCATTCCAGGGGTGGGTTGCCGCTCATAGACGGCACCCACCATTTTGGACTGTGCGCGCTCCCTGGGAGTGGAATACCGATCGTCGTACGGGACCTCTGTGTGAGGTCCCGATCATGTGATCACTGATTGGCCAATCAGTGATCACATGCAGAGTAGTAAGCAACATGTCACTTCTAACATCATAGCTTACTACGTGTGAAATCTATGAAAGATCACAGAGGTCACATGGTACAAGCAGGGGCGGACTGACCATTTGGAAACTCGTGCACTGCCCGAGGGCCCGGGGTCAGTATGGGGCCCCATGAGATGTCCCTGGTACCTTTTTCATAGGCTTTTTTAAATTTGGGCAAGGACACAGGGGCCCCATGATCCCCCATTGCCCGGGGGCCCCATGAGTTGTCAGTCCGCCCCTGGGTACAAGGCTATTCACAACAGCCTCGTACCATGCGACAAGCTGTGACCAATCACAGCTCACACAGTAGTTCTCAATGGCTGCAAGAATGCAGCCAGAGAGGAGAAATGATTGCTTTTAAAGCCTTTATGGGTGTAAAAACAATCAGTGTAAAAAAAAAAAAAGAAAATCTTCATCCCCTCATAAGTAGTACAGTGTCACCATGGTGACAGTATGTAGAGAAAAAAAAAACCTAAATAATAATATAAAAAAATAAAATAAAAATGTAAAAAAATTTAAATTATAATTTTTGGTTATAAACTAATTTTGTTTGGGTTATTTTGTTTTTTACTAAAAATATAACTGAATACATTTTGGCCAAGATTTATGATGAAATATTTGCAAAATTTTTATAAGAAAAACACTTTTTTTTCAAGATTTTTGGATTTTTTCATTTATATAGCAAAAAAAAAAAAAAAAATCCCAGTGGTGAATACATGCCACCAAAACAAAGGTTTATCTGTTTCAAAAAATTATTAAAAATTAATATGGGTACAGTGTTGCATGACCGCGCAATTCTCATTCAAAGTGTGATAGCGCTGAAAGCTGAAAATTGACCTGGACAGGAAGGGGGTGAAAGTGTCCGGACTGGAAGGGGGGGGGGGGAAGTGTCCGGACTGGAAGTGGTTAAAGCGTGATTTCCCCTTTTGGGTGGAGCTCCGCTTTAAGGTCTACTGCCATCATCCCCTGTGCTATTTTTCAGGAAGCTACACAAGTTTCTGGCGGTGGATGACTTCATCTGTTTGTGTCAAGGTCCTACCTTTTCCCTGAGGTTATGTTACTCCATGTGCTGGCGTCCATCTTGGATTCTGCTGTGCATGATGGGAATCCATTTATGCCTTCAGGTCTCTGAGGTCCATCCCCCAGAGGGGTGTGGCTGATGACATATAAGCCTGTGGCCCGCACATGCTCTTTGCACTTGTGTCTTGTGTCTTTGTGTTGCTATTACTCTGTTCTGACTCTCGTGACTCTCCTGGTATTCTGATTCGGCTTGTGACTTGACTATTCTTTGTATTCTCCTTTGATCTGACCCTCTGTTGCTGAACCCGGCTCGTGACCTGTGATTCTCGTCTGCTGTACTGTACTGTTTTGTCCTGTTGTTGTTGACCCGGCTTGTCTGACTACTCTTTTGTCTCTTCCACCAGCTACACGCCATTGGCGGCGGCCATTACCACAGCTGAGGTGTTTCGAGGGCCGCGACCTGGTTTCTGGCTGCGTCAAGTCCATCCCCACCATCAGGGGCCCTGGTGAAGGGCAGCCTGGGACTTAGACTCCGCGCCTTGAGGGACTTCGGTCTGTGGGTGGTGGTTGTCGTCAGCCAGTGCGTTACTGTGTTAGGCCTGCCTGTCCGTTCCTCAGCTCCTGTCCTGACAGTTTGGGATTTAGCTGTCTGAACTGCACCCAACCCAGATGGACTGACGTAGGGCAGACATGATGAGCGTTTCTCATTTTTATACACATCGGAAAAGCCAACCATAACAGGAATCTAAATATATACGGTACATTTTCTTTTACAACAGCCTTTTGAGCCACAATGCTGATCCGGCTGCAGAATTTTACGTTTGCGGTGAAAGAAAAATACATTTTTATTTACCTGATCGAACCGCAGCAAAGTGTTAATGTCGTTTTTAGAAATCATGGTCTTGACTTCCATGGCATCGTATTTACAAAGCCTGTAGTTCAAGTCTCCCAGCCAAATCACTGCGCTGCGAGCAAAAGGAGGGAGAGAACGATGTTACTTCCCGACAGCAAAGCTTACCAAGTGCTAAGAAAGCGTGTATATAGGAGTCTAAAGAGCAAAAGTCACAGAGAGGGTCTCCGCTTTAACAAAAACCTCCAAATGAAGAAATGCTTAGTGGGTACAATGTCATAACAACCCATCGAACCAATCCGTTCTTTGGATTCCGCTCACTCAGTACATTTAAAAATACTAACATACAAACCACCCAAAACTCTGTCCTGACCAGGGGCGGACTGACCATTTGGAAACTTGGGCACTGCCTGAGGGCTCGAGGTCAGTAGGGGGCCCCATGAGATGCCCCTGGTACCTTTTTCATAGGCTTTTTTTGAGTTTGGGCAAGGACACAGGGGCCCCATGATCCCCTATTGCCTGGTGGCTCCATGAGTTGTCAGTCCGCCCCTGGTCGCCCAAACTCAAAAAAAACCTATGAAAAAGGTACCAGGGGCATTTCATGGGGCCCCCTACTGACCCCGGGCCCTCGGGCAGTGCTTGAGTTTCCAAATGGTCAGTCCGCCCCTGGTCCTGACCCATATCATCAACCACGTCTCCAAATACCATCCAAATCATCCTCTCTACTCCTCCCAAGACCTCCTGCTCTGTAACCTCTCATCACTTCCCTCCCATTCTCCTCTCCAGGACTCCTCCTGAGCCTCTTCCAATCTCTTAATCTGTCTGCCTTTAGGGGATCCCTCAAAACTCATCTCTGCCTAACAACTGGAATTTTATATTCTCCATCAACTCATCCTCCCACAGTTATCACTTTTTGTATCACTTGCAACCCCCCCTTTTAGTCCTCATGCACACGGGACGTTTTTACAGCGGCTGTTTTTGGCTTTTGATGTTTTTTTCTACAGCCAGCATGTTATCCTATGTGTCCATACACACTGTAATCAACTTTTTTTTGGCTGGAAATAACCTCTAGCAACCCACTAGTTCTGGGGAGTGTTTTAGTTGTAAAAACGCTCTAACGCTGAAAAACGACACAATCCGAGGTTTTTTTTGACCAAAAACAATTTTTTTTCTTGTTAAAAAAAAAAAAAACTAAAAACCGCAAACATGGCAAAACGCTGCTAAATGCTAATGCAAAAACGCTAAAAAAACCCTCACGTGACTTTACACAGCTAACATTTACCATCGTTATCAAAACGTCCCGTGTGCACGAGGGCTCGGGATTCTAAGCTATCATAAGCTGAGTCCTCCTAATCTTGGTCATGAATTGTACTGTAACTTTACTTTCTTCCTTTATATTTTAACCACTCCAATACCGCGCTAAAGCCCAAAGATGGCAACAGTGTGACTCTCTTGTTCCGGGGGGCGTTCATGGACGTCATCCTGGAACCGCGCCCGTATGCCCAAATTGCAGAAAAGAGCTAATTACAGCGGCCCTTTACCATGTGATCAGCTGTGTCCGTTCATAGCTGATCACAATGTAAACACACTTTCTGGTTATCGGCAGTACTTTCCTCATGCGGTTTCGCAGTGTAAGGAGAGTGAACATGTACACAGATAATCCGGACATGGATCATCAGTGCCGCCTCATCAGTGCTGCCAATCAGTGCCTCCTCGTCGCTGCCTCCTCATCAGTGCTGCCTATCAGTGCCTCCTCGTCACTGCAGCCAATTAGCGCCTCCTCGTCACTGCCGCTTATCAGTGCCTCCTCGTCGCTGCTGCCTATCAGTGCCTCCTCGTCACTGCCTCCTCATCAGTGCTGCCTATCAGTGCCTCCTCGTCACTGCCTCCTCATCAGTGCTGCCTATCAGTGCCTCCTCGTCACTGCTGCCTATCAGTGCCTCCTCGTCACTGCCTCCTCATCAGTGCTGCCTATCAGTGCCTCCTCGTCACTGCTGCCTATCAGTGCCTCCTCGTCATTGCCTCCTCATCAGTCCTGCCTATCAGTGCCTCCTCCTCACTGCTGCCTATCAGTGCCTCCTCGTCATTGCCTCCTCATCAGTGCTGCCTATCAGTGCCTCCTCGTCACTGCTGCCTATCAGTGCCTCCTCGTCACTGCCTCCTCATCAGTGCTGCCTATCAGTGCCTCCTCATCACTGCAGCCTATTAGCGCCTCCTCGTCACTGCCGCTTATCAGTGCCTCCTCGTCACTGCCGCCTATCAGTGCCTCCTCGTCACTGCTGCCTATCAGTGCCTCCTCGTCACTGCTGCCTATCAGTGCCTCCTCGTCACTGCCTCCTCATCAGTGCTGCCTATCAGTGCCTCCTCGTCACTGCTGCCTATCAGTGCCTCCTCGTCAGTGCTGCCTATCAGTGCCTCCTCGTCAGTGCCTCCTCATCAGTGCTGCTTATCAGTGCCTCCTCGTCACTGCAGCCTATTAGTGCCTCCTCGTCACTGCCGCTTATCAGTGCCTCATCAGTGCTGCCTATCAGTGCCTCCTCGTCACTGCAGCCTATTAGTGCCTCCTAATCACTGCCACTTATCAGTGCCTCCTCATCAGTGCTGCCTATCAGTGCCTCCTCGTCACTGCCTCCTCATCGGTGCTGACTATCAGTGTCTCCTCGTCGCTGCCGCCTATTAATGCCTCCTCATCACTGCCGCCTATCAGTGCTTCCTCGTCACTGCCTCATCAGTGCTGACTATCAGTGTTTCCTCCTCACTGCCGCCTATTAGTGCCTCCTCATCAGTGCTGACTATCAGTGTCTCCTTGTCACTGCTGCCTATCAGTGCTTCCTCGTCACTGCCTCCTCATCAGTGTAGCCTAATCAGCGCACATCAATGAAGGAGAAAAATTACTTATTTGCAAAATTTTATAACAAACTAAAAAAAAAAGGTGTTCAATTTTTTTTCAAAAGCCCTTTTTCATTTGTTTAGCAAATAATATTACCCAGTGATAATTAAATATCAAACAAAGAGAGCTCTATTTGTGTGAAAAAAAAAAGATATAAATTGTCATTCAAAAGTGTGACAGCGCTGGAAGCTGAAAATTGGCCTGGGTAGGAATGGGGTGAAAGTGCCCGGTACTGAAGTTGTTAGAGTACTCTGCAAACTGGTGGCCCTATATAAATACCATATAACTATAATACTACAAACTCCCATTTTTTTTTCAGCAGAGTCCCTAGGCAAGAAAACGGTGGGTATTATAATATTCTATGACATGCAGTATTTGCACAGCGTTTTTACAATCACAATTTTTTGGAGAAGGAAATACACTGAATTTTAATACACAAAAACACAATATAATACACAAGTGTTTGATACAATATAAAAGATTATGTTGCGTCAAGTAAATAGATACCAAACATGCCATACTTTAAAACTGCGCACTCCCGTGACAAACAACGTAAATGTTGTTACCCATAGGCAAGGCTTTAAAAGCCTTTACAGGTTACCACTTTAGATTTACAGAGGTCTGGTGCTAGAATTACTGCCATTGATCATGATGTTCGCAGTGATAAATGTGTAAGACAATCGCTGTTTACATTCGCCTTTGCGTGCAAGCACAGAGGGACAGGGGCATTTTACTTTTTATTTCATTTTATTTATTTTTATACTGTCGCTTTAATATTTTTTTTTAGCACTTTTATTGTTATCACAGAAAATATAAATATCTCCTGTGATAGCAATAGGCAGCGACAGGTACTCTTTATGGAGAGATCTGGGGTCTATTAGACCCCAGATGTCTCCTCTGCCCTTAAAAGCATGTGTTCACACTAAGATCGCTGTGATCAGATAAGTTCCAAAATGGCGTGGTTTACATCCGGTGAAACCAGAAGCGATGAATGCTCATTGCTTCTGGTTTTCTATACCAAAGAGGTGATCGGAGCCACTCTGATCACCTTTATGGTCATCCGGAAAAAGCACCGCCTGGACGCTCTGGTCTCCGATTACTTCTATGGTCAGCCGGCAAAAGCACCAGCTGGACGCTCTGGTCTCCGATTACCTCTATGGTCAGCTGACAAAAGCACCAGCTGGACGCTCTGGTCTCCGATTACCTCTATGGTCAGCTGACAAAAGCACCGGCTGGACGCTCTGGTCTCCGATTACCTCTATGGTCAGCCGGCAAAAGCACCAGCTGGACACTCTGGTCTCCGATTACCTCTATGGTCAGCCGGCAAAAGCACCAGCTGGACACTCTGGTCTCCGATTACCTCTACGGTAAGCTGGCAAAAGCACCAGCTGGACACCCTGGTCTCCGATTATTTCTATGGTCAGCCGGAAAAAGCACCGGCTGAACACTCTGGTCTCTGGCTACCGCTACGGTCAGCCGAAAAAAGCACCAGCTGGACGCTCTGGTCGCTGTGATCAAAGAAGTTTCAAAATTTAAAAATGGCGCGGTTTAAATCCAAAGAAACCGGAAGCGATGACTGCTCATTGCTTTCGGTTTCCTATACCATAGAGATGATCGGAGCCGCTCTGATCTCTGATTACCTCTATGGTCATCCGGCAAAAGCACCAGCTGGACGCTCTGGTCTCTGATTACCTCTCTGGTCAGCCGACAACAGCACCGGCTCGACACTCTGGTCTCCGATTACCTCTATGATCAGCCAGCAAAAGCACCATCTGTACGCTCTGGTCTCCGATTAATTCTATGGTCAGCCGGAAAAAGCACTGGCTGGACACTCTGGTCTCTGATTACCTCTATGGTCAGCCGGCAAAAGCACCGGCTGGACGCTCTGATCTCATTTGATTACCTCTATGGTCAGCCGGCAAAAGCACCTGCTGGACGCTCTGGTCTCCGATTACCTCTACAATCAGCTTGCAAAAGCACCTGCTGGACGCTCTGGTCTCCGATTACCTCTACGATCAGCTGGCAAAAGCACCAGCTGGACGCTCTGGTCTCCGATTACCTCTACGATCAGCTGGCAAAAGCACCTGCTGGACGCTCTGGTCTCTGATTACCTCTATGATCAGCTGGCAAAAGCACCGGCTGGACGCTCTGGTCTCCCGTTGGGTCAGGAGAGCCCGAGAGAGCCGTGGAAGGAGACGGGAGGGGGGCGTAAAAGCAATCCAGCGGCCAATTAGCTAGGCCATGAGCTTACACATGGTTTAAACTCAGAGCTTTGGCAGGGGAATGGAGGAGTGCAGCAAAACTGAACAACGAAGGGCTGGGGGAGGGGAGCTTTCAAGAGAATCTGTCATTTTTTCGCCAAATGTATGTAAAGTGGCCAATTGTGTGTGATGAGTAAAGTGAACGATTCCTTTTAATAAAAAGCTGACAGATAAAACCATACTTGTATCCTTGAACATGACACCATCTTCACCAGGACTGGTACAGGAAAGAACTTACTCGTGTTTCATGATATTCAGGGAAGGGACATTCTGGTCCGGGAAAGAGAAGTTGAGCCGTGCGCAAATATCCTTATAATCTTGATTGCGTCTCTCAAAGTCTTCCACGTGTGCCGCCAAGTGAGAGTTCACAAAACAGAAGGATGTATTGTGGAAGATGAACCTGACGGATACGCCTCCTTTGTTGCCCTACAGAGGGAGAACGAGGCACACATTTTAAAGAGACATATGGCTGGGGGTGTATTACAGAAGTAACTACATTTAAGAATGAATACTAACTTACTCTCCAATCGTTCCTTCTGTTCTTTTTTTGCCATTTCCTTGAGGAAGGGTGACAACACTCCCCAAGGAGCAACATGAGCCGCACCGTTGTCACTGTAGGATGTGCACTCTCTATAGAATACATGTTGATGTATCCGCTCTCCCCGGACCCTGCATTCACTATATCCGCTCTCCCCGGACCCTGCACTCACTATATCCGGACTCCCAGGATAATGATTTGGTCTCCCCGCACCCTGCATTCACTATATCCGCTCTCCCCGGACCCTGCATTCACTATATCCGCTCTCCCCGGACCCTGCATTCACTATATCCGCTCTCCCCGGACCCTGCATTCACTATATCCGCTCTCCCCGGACCCTGCATTCACTATATCCGCTCTCCCCGGACCCTGCATTCACTATATCCGCTCTCCCCGGACCCTGCATTCACTATATCCGCTCTCCCCGGACCCTGCATTCACTATATCCGCTCTCCCCGGACCCTGCATTCACTATATCCGGACTCCCAGGATCCTGATTCACTATATCTGCTCTCCCCGCACCCTGCATTCACTATATCCGCTCTCCCCGCACCCTGCATTCACTATATCCGCTCTCCCCGGACCCTGCATTCACTATATTCGCTCTCCCCGCACCCTGCATTCACTATATCCGCTCTCCCCCGGACCCCGCATTCACTATATCCGGTCTCCCCGGACCCTGCATTCACTATATCCGGTCTCCCCGGACCCCGCATTCACTATATCCGCTCTCCCCGGACCCCGCATTCACTATATCCGCTCTCGCCAGACCCTGCATTCACTATATCCGCTCTCCCCGGACCCTGCATTCACTATATCCGGTCTCCCAAGACCCTGATTCACTGTATTTGGTCTCCCTGGACCCTGCATTCACTATATCCGCTCTCCCCGGACCCTGCATTCACTATATCTGCTCTCCCCAGACCCTGCATTCACTATATCCGCTCTCCCCGGACCCTGCATTCACTATATCCGCTCTCCCCTGGACCCTGCATTCACTATATCCGGTCTCCCCGGGCCCCGCATTCACTATATCCGCTCTCCCCGGACCCTGCATTCACTCTATCCGGTCTCCCCGGACCCTGCATTCACTATATCCGCTCTCCCTGGACCCTGCATTCACTATATCCGCTCTCCCCGAACCCTGCATTCACTATATCCGCTCTCCCCGGACCCTGCATTCACTATATCCGCTGTCCCACAGTACACACAACATGGAAATGTAATTATTTTAGTAAATATAAACTGCTAAATACCTTTTCTCATCAGCAGTATAGCGCAGTCTTGTGACTTCTATCAGTGTCCAGCAGGGCACACATTAAAGCTTGCAGGAGGAGTTTTCTTTCTGCTCTAAGTGGATGCAGAACCCCTGACCTCTGTCTGGACAGTGCTGATTAACCAAGAGAAACGTGAAAAGAGATTCACAGAGGAGCGGTTACATTATGGATAGAATGCGATACTCAAAGTAATTCAAAAAATGATGCTTTATTACACAATACACATGTGGACATATAAGGTAAATACCTCAGTTCCCCATCACCTCAGAATGAGATAATACATCAAAACTGACCTAAAATCATTTAAAAACAGATGTCATGACCGGTCAAAATAAAGTGCTGCAAATATAGAGACAGTAAGTCTAATACATATGCAGCACTGACACAATGGTGACACCGCCATACAGGAGGCATTTCAAAAAATTATACCAAACATGGCATAACAACGATGCAATATATGGCTGATCTCAAGTGCCAGATAGTGGATATAGTAGCCCAATCAACCTTAACAGGTATATATAGAGAATATAGGTATACAGAGACAATCTGCCTCTACAACCACTAGCTGGGTAATAACCAGAACTACCTGTTCTACCTGTAGACTTACTGTCACTATATTTGCAGCACTTTATTATTTTGACCAGTCATGCCATCTGTTTTTAAGTGATTTTAGGTCAGTTTTGATGTATTATCTCATTCCGAAGGTGATGTGAACTGAGGTATTTACCTTATACAGTTGCAAGAAAAAGTATGTGAACCCCTTGGGATTACGTGGAGTTTTGCATGAATTGGGCATAAAATGTGCTCTGAACGTCATCTAAGTCACAACACTAGAAGAACACAGTCTGCTGAACATAATACTACACAAACATTAGATGTTGCCATGGTTTAATTGCACATAACATGTAAACATTCACAGTGCAGGGAGGAAAAAGTATGTGAACCTTTGGACTTAATAACTGGTTGACCCTCCTTTGGCAGCAATAACCTCAACCAAACGTTTCCTGTAGTTGCAGATCAGACCTGCACAACGATCTGGAGTCATTTTGGACCACTCCTCTTCACAAAACTGTTTCAGTGTAGCAATATTCTTGGGATGTCTGGTGTGAATCGCTCTCTTAAGGTCATGCCACAGCATTTCAATGGGGTTGAGGTCAGGACTCTGACTGGGCCACTCCAGAAGGCGTATTCTGTGCTGTTGCAGCCATTGTTTTGTTGAATGACTTGTATGCTTTGGGTCATTGTCCTGTTGCATCACCCATCCTCTGCGGAGCTTCAGTTGGCGGACAGATGGTCGTACGTTTTCCTGCAAAATGTCTTGATAAACTCTGGAATTCATTTTCCCATCAATGACAACAATCCGTCCAGGCCCTGAGGCAGCAAAGCAGCCCCAAACCATGATGCTCCCTCCGCCATGTTTCACAGTGGGGATGAGGTTTTGATGTTGGTGTGCTGTGCCTTTTTTTCTCCACACATAGTGTTGTGTGTTCTTCCCAAACAACTCAATCTTGGTTTCATCTGTCCACAGTATATTTTGCCAGTAGTGCTGTGGAACATCCAGGTGCTCTTTTGCAAACTTCAAACGTGCTGCAATATTCTTTTTGGACAGCAATGGCTTCCTCCGTGGTGTCCTCCCATGTACTCCATTCTTGTTTAATGTTTTCCTTATTGTAGATGTGTCAACAAAAATGTTAGCATGTGCCAGAGATTTCTGTAGGTCTTTAGCTGACACTCTGGGATTCTTCTTTACCTCATGCAGCATTCTGCGCTGTGCTCTTGCAGTCATTTTTACAGGACAACCACGCCTAGGGAGAGTAGCAACAGTGCTAAACTTTCTCCATTTGTAGACAGTCTGTCTTACCGTGGACACATGAACATCAAGGCTTTTGGAGATACTTTTGTAACCCTTTCCAGCTTCATGCAAGTCAACAATTCTTAATCGTAGGTCTTCTGAGAGCTCTTTTCTGCGAGGCATGGTTCCCATCAGACAGTGCTTCTTGAAACCAGTAAACCCAAAACAGGTGTGTGTTTTTTAAGGGCAGGACAGCTGTCAGCAACACATCCAATATCATCACACTGATTGGAGTCAAGGTTGGCTCACTCCTGGCTCCAATTAGCTCTGGGAGAAGTCATTAAGCTAGGGCCTCACATACATTTTCCTCCGTGCACTGTGAATGTTTACATGTTATGTGCAATTAAACCATGGCAACATCTAATGTTTGTGTAGTATTATGTTCAGCAGACTGTGTTCTTCTATTGTTGTGACTTAGATGACATTCAGAGCACATTTTATGCCCAATTCATGCAAAACTCCACGGAATCCCAAGGGGTTCACACACTTTTTCTTGCAACTGTATGTCCACATGTGTATTGTGTAATAAAGCATAAATATTATTATTATACAGTATTTATATAGCGCCCAAAGGTTTGCTCAGCGCTGTACATTGTAGTGGGGGACAGTACAGTAACAAAACAATACACGGGGGGTTCGAGGGCCCTGCTCTTTCGAGCTTACAATCTAGGAGTGTAACAAAGCATCATTTTTTGAATTACTTTGAGTATCGCATTCTGTCCATAATGTAACCGCTTCTCTGTGAATCTCTTTTCATGTGTCTCTTGGTTGTACAGTGTTTTGGTTACTAGGCAGATAATGTACATCTAGCGATACATATTATTTTCAAAGCCCCTCATCTTTTCCATTTCTAACAGTGCTGATTAACCCTGTGCTGATCACATGCACTCTCCCAAGAAAAAAAAAAAACAAAAAAACCTCTCTAGCAATACACACTAAATTGAGCCTGTGCAGAGTGTCTCCACACCATATGTCTTATCAGGAGAGGGAGGGAGACACTGGAAGAAGGGGAGGATCAGAGAAGACAGGATCAAACAGCATTTTTAAACAATGCAGAGGATTAACCCCTTAGGCTCCACAGGGAGTATAACAAGCATGCTTTTCCGCATCTACAGACTGATTGTACTGTTGTGGGTTTAGGAACACTTTAAGAATGTATTTGAAGTGGCTTAATAGTTTGTATGTCTGCTCTGTAGCACTGGGGTTCTCAGTTTGAACTCCAGCCAGGACACTACAGGCAGGGAGTTTGCACGTTCTGCCTGTGCTTGTGTGAGTTTCCTCCAGTTCTTTTTCACACTCCAAATGGTTGGTAGGTTTATTGGCCCTGTCTACACTGATCCTAGTATGTGTGTATATTTATGTATGTGAAATAGGGACCTTAGATTGTAAGTATGTAAAGTATGCTCCAGTCTCCTCCTGCCCAGCAGTAAGGCTTCATGTACGCTGCAGCTGATAAACGGACGTTCAGGAGTTTTTCTGCGTTTTTTCCAGCAGCCCCTGAACTCTCCCTAATGTTTTCCTATGTGTCCGTGTACACAGAGTCATTTACAGGCAGTTGAGTTTACAGTCATTTTTTTTGAACGCACCAAACTTGCGTTCGGGAGATTTTATCAGCGTTTCAAATGCCAAAGGCTTGTAAACGTGGCTAACCGCGTTCATAAGCATTTGCGTTTTTTAACTGTTCCATGTCCAGAGCCTTTTTTTATGATCAGAAATGCATGCAAAGCCTTTTCCATGTATTCAAATGGACCCGGTACACCAGCGCAGTCAGTTCCAGGTTTTGCGTGAAGGAAACAATGGTCGAACATGCTGCATTATGCTCATGATGGGATCCGTAGTAAATACAACCAGAAAAGACAGGTCATCTCAACACATACTGCTCTCTCTGCTTCTGCTCTCTCTATTTCTCTCAAAATGTCTGAAATAGTTAATTTTTTTTACTGTTTTTCAGTGCATTCTGGGCATTTTGAAAGGTCTCCTGTTGTTATCTTTAACCACTTGCCATCCGGCTGCTATATATAAACGGCCAGACGGTGGCAGTCCAGGGGTGGGTTGCCGTTCATAAACGGCGCCCGCAATTGTGGACTGTGCGCACTCCCTGGGAGCACGCAGCACTGCGATCCGGTGCCCGCTGTGTCCTCCAGACACAGTGGAATACCGGTCGTCGTAGGGGACCTCTGTGCGAGGTCCCGATCATGTGATCACTGATTGGCCAATCAGTGATCACATGCAGAGTAGTAAGCAAGATGTCACTTCTGACATCATTGCTTACTACGTGTGAAATCTGTGAATGATCACAGAGGTCACATGGTACAAGGCTATTCACAACAGCCTTGTACCATGTGACAAGCTGTGACCAATCACAGCTCACACAGTAGTTCTGAATGGCTGCAAGAATGCAGCCAGAGAGGAGGAGAAATGATTGCTTTTACAGCCTTTATGGGGGTAAAAGCAATCTGTGTAAAAAAAAAAAAATCTTCATCACCCCCCACAAGTAGTACAGTGTCACCATGTTGACACTTTACTGCTAGGGTGACAGTATGTAGAAAAAAAAATAATAATAATAATTTCAAAAAATAAAATAAAAATTTAAAAAATTTTTTTTTAAAAATGATCATTTTTGGTTATCAACTAATTTGGGTTATTTTTTTTACTAAAAATATAACTGAATAAATTTTGGCCAAGGTTTATGATGAAATATTATTTATTTGCAAAATTTTCTAAGAAAAACACTTTTTTTCAAAATTTATGGACTTTTTCATGTATATAGCAAAAAAAATAAAAATCCCAGTGGTGAATAAATACCACCAAAATAAAGCTTTATAGGTCTCAAAAAAAATGCTAAAAAAAAATCATATGGGTACAGTGTTGCATGACCGCGCAATTGTCATTCAAAGTGTGACAGTGCTGAAAGCTGAAAATTGGCCTGGACAGGAAGGGGGTGAAAGTGTCCGGGCTGGAAAGGGGGTGAAAGTGTCCGGACTGGAAGGGGGGAAAGTGTCCGGACTGGAAGGGGGTGAAAGTGTCCAGACTGGAAGGGGGTGAAAGTGTCCAGACTGGAAGGGGGTGAAAGTGTCCGGACTGGAAGGGGGGTAAAGTGTCCGGACAGGAAGGGGGTAAAAGTGTCCGGACTGGAAGGGGGGTAAAGTGTCCGGACAGGAAGGGGGGTAAAGTGTCCGGACAGGAAGGGGGTAAAAGTGTCCGGACTGGAAGGGGGTGAAAGTGTCCGGACTGGAAGGGGGGTAAAGTGTCCGGACTGGAAGGGGGGGAAAGTGTCCGGACTGGAAGGGGGGGAAAGTGTCCGGACTGGAAGAGGGGGAAAGTGTCCGGACTGGAAGAGGGGGAAAGTGTCTGGACTGGAAGAGGGGGAAAGTGTCCGGACTGGAAGAGGGGGAAAGTGTCCGGACTGGAAGGGGGGTAAAGTGTCCGGACAGGAAGGGGGTAAAAGTGTCCGGACTGGAAGGGGGTGAAAGTGTCCGGACTGGAAGAGGGGGAAAGTGTCCGGACTGGAAGGGGGTGAAAGTGTCTGGACTGGAAGAGGGGGAAAGTGTCCGGACTGGAAGAGGGGGAAAGTGTCCGGACTGGAAGAGGGGGAAAAGTGTCGGGACTGGAAGGGGGGGAAAGTGTCCGGACTGGAAGAGGGGGAAAAGTGTCGGGACTGGAAGGGGGTGAAAGTGTCCGGACTGGAAGGGGGTGAAAGTGTCCGGACTGGAAGGGGGTAAAAGTGTCCGGACTGGAAGGGGGTGAAAGTGTCCGGACTGGAAGAGGGGGAAAAGTGTCGGGACTGGAAGGGGGTAAAAGTGTCCGGACTGGAAGGGGGTGAAAGTGTCCGGACTGGAAGGGGGTAAAAGTGTCCGGACTGGAAGGGGGTAAAAGTGTCCGGACTGGAAGGGGGTGAAAGTGTCCGGACTGGAAGAGGGGGAAAAGTGTTGGGACTTGAAGTGGTTAAAAAAACACTTCTAAACCCAAACGCACATAAACGCGGTATGCAAATGCGGCTCCACAGACGTTTTTTAACCTACTTTTCCAGCAGTCAGTTTCCATGGTTCAGAAGAGTTTTCCAAACGCCCCGTGTACATGGAGCCATCCACATGAATGATGCAAAGCAATACCTTCACATATCTTTTGGGCAATCGATGGCTAAACCGATGCCACCTGCCGTTGATTATTTACCATTTTTCCCATAATCCCTGTGCCTATGGACTCTGCGGCAATCTCTTGAATGTGCTTGAAGTGTTCCTTCTTGGCGAACACCAGCATCATCATTCCCACAAGCCTGATCAGACGGATCTGAAAGACACAACCAGATATAAAGGTCAGCAAGGTGAAGAGTGGACAGTAAGACAACAGCATTGTGCAAACTAGTTATTAAAATCATAGATATCCGGGGCCCGACAGAGAGGTCTCCTCTACCGCCTTAGCCACCGCCTCCGATCCCCCTTTGGATTTCTGGAGCGGTCTTCAGCTTCACCCAAAACCAACTGTCCACCTGTGAGCCAATACAGTGAATTCTCTGCAAACACAACCCAAAAATATTCAATAAACATATATTAAATCAAAAAAAAAATATTTTCATAGTATAAAGGGATTGTATAAGCACAGTGGACATTTGTTTTTTTCACATTTTGTTTTGTTTTTATTTTCACTTTATTTATATTAGATTTTATTTTAGTTTATTTTTTACACGTAATCAATGTGTCTTTGATGATAATAATAGAGTATCTATATACTTCAGCTTCACCATTTTCTGCGTCAATGCTCTGGCTCTCCGGGTATTTTCCATCAACTCACAGAGTTGGAGAGTATTCGCCACAGGCGGGAACCTATTCGCCATAGCCTTCCCATTACGTATGCAGCAAAACTTTTTCCATTTTGGATAGAGTAAGGGAGTGTTCTAACCCCTATCGGATTTTTTTTTTTCCATCCATGTCCGACTGGAGAGATTACCTTTCACTTCCTGTCCTATAGCCAAAATAGGAAGTGAGGAAATCTCTGCAGGTGAAGGGAATCTATTGGTCACCAGAAGCAATGTATCCATTGGAAAGACAGCATTTTGGGGACAACTCAAATTTGGATTTTTTTTACACTTTCACTTTTGATAACAGAAAACAGGACAGAGAAGGTGAATCTTCTTAAAGAGGGGGCACAGAAAGCAATAAAATCTCAACAAGGGTTCTAATCCATCTCCACTCCAAAACTAAAAACAGTTTTGCCTTTAGTTATTCTTTCACCCACTTCCAGTCCGGACACTTTTATCCCCTTCCAGTCCGGACACTTTCACCCCCTTCCAGTCCGGACACTTTCCCCCCCTTCCAGTCCGGACACTTTCCCCCCCTTCCAGTCCGGACACTTTCCCCCCCTTCCAGTCCGGACACTTTCACCCCCCTTCCAGTCCGGACACTTTCACCCCCTTCCAGTCCGGACACTTTCCCCCCCCTTCCAGTCCGGACACTTTTATCGCCTTCCTGACCAGGGCAATTTTCAGCTTTCAGCGCTATCACACTTTGAATGACAATTGCGCGGTCATGCAACACTGTACCCAAATTAATTTTTTACCATTTTTTTGATACAGATAAAGCTTTATTTTGGTGGTATTTATTCACCGCTGGGATTTTTTTTTTTTTTTTGCTATGTAAATGAAAAAGTCCAAAAATTTTGGAAAAAAGTGTTTTTTTAATAAAATTTTGCAAATAAATAATATTTCTTCATACATCTTGGCGAAAATGTATTCCCTTATCTTTTTAGTAAAAAAAAAAAAAATCCAAATTAGTTTATAACCAAAAATTATAATTTTTAAACATTTTTTTTTACATTTTTATTTTATTTTTTTATATTATTATTATTTTTTTTTTACATACTGTCACCCTAGCAGTACAGTGTCACCATGGTGACACTGTACTACTTGTGGGGGGTGATGAAAATTTTTTTTTTTTTTTTTTTTTTTACACTGATTTCTTTTACACCCATGTAGGATGTAAAAGCAATCATTTCTCTTTCTCTCTGTCTGCATTCTTGCACTCATTGAGAAGTACTGTGTGAGCTGTGATTGGTCACAGCTTGTCACATGGTACAAGGCTGTTGTGAATAGCCCTGTACCATGTGACCTCTGTAATCATTCACAGATTTCACACGTAGTAAGCAATGATGTCACAAGTGACATCTTGCTTACTACTTTGCATGTGATCACTGATTGGCCAATCAGTGATCACATGATCGGGACCTCGTACAGAGGTCCCGTCCGACGATCGGTGTTTCACTGTGTCCGGAGGACACAGCGGGCACCGGATCGCGGTGCTGCGCGCTCCCAGGGAGCGCACACAAGCAGGGTGCGGGGAGGCCATTTATAGACGGCCACCCGACCCTGCACTGCCACCGTCCGGCCGTTTATATGCAACGGCCGGTCAGGAAGTGGTTAAGAGATAGACAAATGAAACCAGCGCTCCAATCTTCATGCAAACCAAGGAATTGCCAAAATGCCAAACGAAGAGGTGTTGCCCTTCTGAGATCGGGAAATGTGACCACTGGTGAATAAAAAGCTCCGAGGAAGGGGGTTCAGCTCCCGAAACGCGTCAGCCTATCCGCATCATTAGACACAGTTGTTTTGTGACTGTCCTTGTGGATCACCTATACTGCCTATAATCACGTTGGTTTGTGAGTATACATCCTTTTTATTCAATAAATTACGTGGTGTACCACGGTAATGCACGATGAGAGTGTGCCCTTGTTTGTTTTTATTAGTTATACTTTAGTAAGACACATTAACCACTTCCTGCCGTTTATCTACATGGGCCGGACGGGAGCACAGCCGTTCCCCCAGCATCCATTGCCTGTGCGATCCCCGGGAACGTGCGGCACCACAAATGGTGCCCGCTGTGTCCTCTGCACACAGATCGCCGTACGGGATCTCTGTGCGAGGTCTCCTTTCATGCGATCACTGATTGGCCAATCAGTGATCACATGAATAGTAAGCAAAATGTCACTTCCTGACATCATTGCTTACTACGTGTGAAATCTGTGAATGATCACAGAGATCACATGGTACAGGGCTATTCACAACAGCCTTGTACCATGTGACAAGCTGTGACCAATCACAGCTCACACAGCATTTCTCAATGGCTGCAAGAATGCAGCTAGAGAGAAGGAGAAATCATTGCTTTTACATCCTTTATGGGTGTAAAAGCAATCCGTGTAAAAAAAAAATCTTCATCACCCCCCACAAGTAGTACAGTGTCACCATGGTGATACTGTACTGCTAGGGTGACAGTATGTAAAAAAATAAATAAACAAAAAATATAAAAAAATGTTTAAAAATGATAATTTTTGGTTATAAACTAATTTGGGTTATTTTTTTTTTATTTATTAAAAATATGACGGAATAAATTTTGGCAAAGATCAAAGCTCACACAGTATTTCTCAATGGCTGCAGGAATGCATGACCGCGCAATTGTCAGTTAAAGTAGCACAGCGCCATAACGCAAAAAATGGCCTGGTCAGGAAGGGGGGGGGGGGGTGAAATCCTCCGGAGGGTGAGGGGTTAACCTTCAGCAGCATCATACGGTGAATAAAGTAAGGGAAACAGCTGATTCTCTTTTTATCACAATTCTAGCTGCCGGATTGTAACATTGACAATGTGGCTTCACTACGTTCTAAAATTACGACCCCAAACAAGTAGGCAACAAGTGAAATCAGAACTCCTGATCTGCAGCTGGTTCGAAATACCAAAGCCTGGGGGCTCAGTAAAGCAGAGAGGAAACCAGCCATTTTCAGAGGGAAGTCAGCCGTGACAGCCTACATTGATGGATTTCCTTTGAAAGAAATTCCAAAAATAGTACAGCGTTTATAATTATGGTGTCAGCTGCAGAAGACGACTACAAAATACTTCCCATTCCTGACATTTGTGACTTTGATCTTCGCTCTCATGAATACCGCACTGGCTGGAGAATGTTCGGCACCCGACACTTCTGGTTGTGTCAGATTCCATGCTGTGAGTGGTGTTTCCATACGCAGGCTGCTATTTCATTAGTGTGTCCTGGAGCCAGTGTGTAGAAGCACAGCACACAGCAGGGGATGCGTGCCTCAACACTGCTATACACAGGTTGAAGTTCAGCAGGAACCAGACAAATTTCGATCCATGTATGGGCAAGGCTGGCAGAGCGGAGAGCCAGAGGCTGACAGTTACCGCTCTCTGTCTTCAATACAGCCCTAGCACTTAACCAGGGGTGGACAAGTCATGGGGCCCCTGGGCAACAAGGGATCATGGGGCCCGTGTCCTCACCCACACCCAAAAAAACCTATGGAAGGTACCAGAGGCATCTCATGGGGCCCCCTACTGACTCGGGCCCTCAGGCAGTGCCCGAGTTCCCAAATGGTAAGTCCGCCCCTGCACTTAACATACCGAAATGCATTACAAGCGTTCTTTTTGGGGGGTTTTTTGCCAAAATGCTGGTGCCAGGAGGAAAGGAGTCTAGGAGAGATGGCCAAACATCCAAAGCGCATGAGGATCTAAAGAGATTCTAAATGTTCCTTTTTTTTTTTAAATTACAAACATGTCTATACTTACCTGCTGTGTGTAATGGTTTTGCACAGAGCAGCCCGGATTCTCTTCATCTCGGGTCCCCCCGCTGGCTCTCCTGGCCCCTCGCTCCTGTTGGCTGCCCCCACAGCAAGCAGCTTGCTATGGGGACGTCCACTGCTCCATGTGTCCATTCACACAGCTGACTGGCTGTGATTGACAGCAGAACAGAACTAAGTGCACTCCTGTGACCCACGGGAGAAGTAGGACAAAAGACCATTGACCCTACTTCTATTTTAAAGCGAAGGTTTTTTTTGGGGGGGTGGGGAGGGTTGAATAACAAGCATGTTATACTTACCTGCCGTGTGCAGTGGTTTTGCACAGAGCAGCCTGGATCCTCCTCTTTTTGGGTTCCCCCGCTGGCTCTCCTGGCCCCTCGCTCCTGTCGGCTGACCCCACAGCAAATAGCTTGCTATGGGGGCACCCTCTGCTCCGTATGTCCATTCATACACGGAGCTGTATCTCAGCCCTGCCCCCTCTCTCATTGGCTGACTGGGTGTGATTGACAGCAGCAGGAGCCAATGGCTTCCACTTGCTGTCTCAGCCAATGAGGAGACAGAGACCCGGGACAGCCGAGGCTGTTGTTCACATCCCTGGATTGCGATGAGGCTCAGGTAAGTACTGAGGGGGCTGCTGCACACAGGTTTTTTACCTTCATGCATAGAATGCATGAAGGTAAAAAAAACCTTGAGCCTTTACAACCACTTTAAGCTGAACTCCAGGAAGATCTGAAAATTTACCTTAAACTTCCTCCACCCCCCTAACGCAACAAAAAAATATCATTTTTATTCTCATTCTTTTTCTACCTTTTTAACGAGCTGTGATGTTATAGTTTTTCTCACAGCACAAGTATGCCGAGCTGCGGGGAGGGGGATCGCTCAGGTACCAGACAGCACATTCATTGCTTACTTGGTGCACACAAGTAAACTACAAATCCCATAATGCATCAGGACATTAGCAATGCAGCAGGTGGGAGCTGCGGGGAGGGGGATCGCTCAGGTACCAGACAGCACATTCATTGCTTACTTGGAGAGCCCAAGTAAACTACAAATCCCATAATGCATCAGGACATTAGCAATGCAGCAGGTGGGAGCTGCGGGGAGGGGGAATCGCTCAGGTACCAGACAGCACATTTCACTGCATATTTGGTGCACACAAGTAAACTACAAATCCCATAATGCATCAGGACATTAGCAATGCAGGTAGGAGCTGCGGGGAGGGGGATCGCTCAGGTACCAGACAGCACATTCATTGCTTATTTGGTGCACACAAGTAAACTACAAATCCCATAATGCATCAGGACATTAGCAATGCAGCAGGTGGGAGCTGCGGGGAGGGGGATCGCTCAGGTACCAGACAGCACATTCATTGCTTGCTTGGAGTGCCCAAGTAAACTACAAATCCCATAATGCATCAGGACATTAGCAATGCAGCAGGTAGGATGGACAGTGTGTTCAGGAGCATCCCATAACCTGCCAATCAAGTATGAATGGGCGGGACAACCAGCAGCCCCCTGACCTGTCAATCACTTGACAGACAAGGATGGGAAAGACAGACTGAGTCCGAGCAGCCTGGGTCTCTCCATTGCAATAAGTGGGGGAAATAATCAGTCAATGACCATCTAAGAGCATCAGATGGGGGAGTTACAAAATCAGTGGCCCCAGGGAAGGCGATGGCATAGCAGCTTGTAGACCAAGGGCTGGTTTACAGCTGGGGGCGTTTAAACAGGTGGTTGAAATGCGTTTTTACTGCCACTTTTGCAAAAATGGCAAACAAAAAAAATAATCTAGTTGGTACAATTGCTACACAAGTCATGTTGTAACCGAGACCGGGGGCGGCCCATCGCATGTGATTCGCACAGGAAGCGCATCGCATCCCTGTGCAAATCACATGCGATTTCTGCGCCGTGCGATCTGAGCCAAACATTTTGTGCGCCTCAAATCGCAACGCATCCGCGCCAAAAAAGCGCAGGACCCTTTTTAAGCACTCACACCCATGCAATCTGATTCTGCACATCACACTGCGATTCGCAAACTGATTTTGGGGTGTCATTAACTTTAAATACACACCCGCAGTGGTTCTTATGAATGGGGTGTGATTATGATGGGGTGTGGAAACCGCACAGAAATCGGTGCAAATTCCGCACCGCATCAGTGTGAACCCGGGCTGAATGTTATTAAAAATGACCTTTCCTTATCAATCGGCAACCTGGAGGTGATCTGTACACAGATGGTATACCGAACGTCCTTCAGATGTGTAATTTCCTGCTTGTGTGATTGGCTCACTGATTGTTCCCAGAAGTCTGCACAAAGACACTTCAGATTTTGGGCATCACCTGCAACAAAAATGTCTTTGGGATGCAGCCCCTGTCAATCTCCTCATTAGAGCCATGCAGGTGAAGCAGATGATTGACAATTATACAGTCACTACCATTCACATTCACTCTGCACATGGACACAAACAAACAGCCAACGGTAACTAAAGGTAGGAATCTGCAATAAAGTTTGTTAAAATCCCTGCAACGTATATAGATCACCCAGATCATAGATCACCCAGATCATAGGTCACCCAGATCATAGATCACCCAGATCATAGGTCACCCAGATCATAGGTCACCCAGATCATAGATCACCCAGATCATAGGTCACCCAGATCATAGATCACCCAGATCATAGATCACCCAGATCATAGATCACCCAGAGGGGAAGGTTTTTTTTTTTTCTCTCAACAAAATCGGAGTTATTTTTTAACCACTTCCAGTCCGGACACTTTCCCCCCCTTCCAGTCCGGACACTTTCCCCCCCTTCCAGTCCGGACACTTTCCCCCCCTTCCAGTCCGGACACTTTCCCCCCCTTCCAGTCCGGACACTTTCCCCCCCTTCCAGTCCGGACACTTTCACCCCCTTCCAGTCCGGACACTTTCACCCCTTTCCAGTCCGGACACTTCCCCCCTTCCAGTCCGGACACTTTCACCCCCTTCCAGTCCGGACACTTTCCCCCCCTTACAGTCCGGACACTTTCCCCCCCTTCCAGTCCGGACACTTTCACCCCCTTCCAGTCCGGACACTTTCCCCCCTTCCAGTCCGGACACTTTCACTCCCTTCCAGTCCGGATACTTTCCCCCCCTTCCTGTCCAGGCCAATTTTCAGCTTTCAGCGCTATCACACTTTGAATGACAATTGCGCGGTCATGCAACACTGTACCCATATGAATTTTTTAGCATTTTTTTGAGACAGATAAAGCTTTATATTGGTGGTATTTATTTACCACTGGGATTTTTATATTTTTTGCTATGTAAATGAAGAAGTCCAAAAATTTTGAAAAAAAGTGTTTTTCTTATAAAATTTTGCAAATAAATAGTATCTCATCATAAATCTTGGCCAACATTTATTCCTTTATATTTTTAGTAAAAAAAAAAATAACCAAAATTAGTTTCTAACCAAAAGTTATAATTTTTAAACAATTTTTCTTTACATTTATTTTTTTTTTATATTATTTTTTATTTATTTTTATTTTTTTTTACATACTGTCACTCTAGCAGTACAGTGTCACCATAGTGACACTGTACTACTTGTGGGGGGTGATGAAGATTTTTTTTTTTCCTACACTGATTGCTTTTACACCCATAAAGGCTGTAAAAGCAATCATTTCTCCTTCTCTCTAGCTGCATTCTTGCAGCCATTGAGAACTACTGTGTGAGCTGTGATTGGTCACAGCTTGTCACATGGTACAAGGCTGTTGTGAACAACCCTGTACCATGTGACCTCTGTGATCATTCACAGATTTCACACGTAGTAAGCAATGATGTCAGAAGTGACATCTTGCTTACTACTCTGCATGTGATCACTGATTGGCCAATCAGTGATTACATGATCGGGACCTCGTACAGAGATCCCGTACGACGATCGGTGTTCACTGGATCGCGGTGCTGCGCGCTCCCAGGGAGTGCGCACAGTCCAAAATGGCGGGCGCCGTTTATGAACGGCAACCCGCCCCTGGACTGCCACCGTCTGGCCGTTTATATATAGCAGCTGGATGGCAAGTGGTTAAAGATAACAACAGGAGACCTTTCAAAATGCCCAGAATGCAATGAAAAACAGTAAAAAAAAATTCAGACATTTTGAGAGAAATAGAGAGAGTAGAAGCAGAGAGAGCAGTATGTGTTGAGATTCGCTGTCTTTTCTGGTTGTATTCACTATGGATCCCATGATGAGCATAATGCGTCGCGTTCTACCATTTTTCCTTCACGCAAAACCTGGAACTGACTGCGCTGGTGTACCGGGTCCATTTGAATACATGGAAAAGGCTTTGCATCACATGATCGGGACCTCACACAGAGGTCCCATCCGACAATCGGCGTTCCACTGTGTCCGGAGGATACAGCGGGCACCAGAACGTGGTGCTGCACGCTCCCAGGGAGCGCGCACAAGCAGGGTGCGGGGAGGCCCATTATAAACGGCCACACGACCCTGCACTGCCACCGTCTGGCCGTTTATATACAACAGCCAGACGGGAGGTGGTTAAGATGCAAAGGCAGCCAGATGGGGGCATACACATGCCATGGCCACAATGCTTTGCCTGCAACAAAAACTATCCACCCGTCATAGATGGTGCTACCGTTGCTGAACACGACCCATTCAAGTGAATGGGGCTGTGCCACAACCTTGTGTACGGAACGCAATTTGCAAGGTTAAAGCAGGTGGTGAGGAGGCAACGTATTGCTTTCTCACCGCCTGTCAAATGTCTCTGAAAAGCGATTCACAGCAGATTGCTTTTCAGAGGGGCGGCAACGGCTGTTGCCTCTGTAAACGTAGCCTTACAAACGGAAAATTAATTATAATGATTTGTGGTAAGCAGAGAAGAAGGAGGCTACTTTCACACTGCTCTGTATGAAAAACGCATCAAAAATGTATATGCTGCGATTTTCCTGCGTTGCGTTAAATTTATGCGTTTTTGCCGTTTGCTTTGCGTTTTCCCCGCATCGTTATTCTAATGCGATTTTCAGTGCGACTATTGATGAGACTTCATTGTGACTTTAGATGTTCTCAAGCCTGGCTTCACAGAACTGCATAACAAGAGAAACCCCATTATATTCTAACTTCATTGCAATTTCAGCCCCATAGACTTCTATGTTATCTCACAGAAGTCGCATCAGTATTGATAAGAAACATGCCTATGCGATTTTCATGGTGTTTTTTTTTTTTTTTTAACCTTGACCTCTCCTCCCTCATCCTTGCCGCCTAAAACCTACGTTCACACTGCAGCAGTTTTGTTTCTTTCTTTTATCGATCAATTGATCCTTCCTTTTTTCGACCGATCGATTCTTCCTTTTATCATTCGATCCTTTCTTCAATTGAATGAAGGACTGGTCGACTGAAGTAAAGGATCAATGGATAGACTGCAAGAAGGATCAATGGATAGACTAAAGGAAGGATCAATGGATAGATTGAATGAAGGATCAATGGATAGATTGAATGAAGGATCAATGGATAGACTGAAGGAAGGTTCAATGTGAAGATTGAAGGATCAATGGATAGATTGAAGGAAGGATCAATGGACAGACTGAAGGAAGGATCAATGGATAGACTGACAGAGGGATCAATGGATAGATTGAAGGAAGGATCATTGGATAGATTGAAGGAAGGATCATTGGATAGATTGAAGGAAGGATCATTGGATAGATTGAAGGAAGGATCATTGGATAGATTGAAGGAAGGATCATTGGATAGAGTGAAGGAAGGATCATTGGATAGAGTGAAGGAAGGATCATTGGATAGAGTGAAGGAAGGATCATTGGATAGAGTGAAGGCAGGATCATTGGATAGATTGAAGGAAGGATCATTGGATAGACTGAAGGAATGGACAGATTGAAGGAAGGATCAATGGATAGACTGAAGGAAGGTTCAATGTGAAGATTGAAGGAAGGATCAATGGATAGATTGAAGAAAGGATCAATGGATAGATTGAAGAAAGGATCAATGGATAGACTGAAGGAAGGACCAATGGATAGACTGAAGGAAGGACCAATGGATAGACTGAAGGAAGGACCAATGGATAGATTGAAGGAAGGACCAATGGATAGATTGAAGGAAGGACCAATGGATAGATTGAAGGAAGGACCAATGGATAGATTGAAGGAAGGACCAATGGATAGATTGAAGGAAGGACCAATGGATAGATTGAAGGAAGGACCAATGGAAAGATTGAAGGAAGGACCAATGGATAGATTGAAGGAAGGACCAATGGATAGATTGAAGGAAGGACCAATGGGTAGATTGAAGGAAGGACCAATGGATAGATTGAAGGAAGGACCAATGGACAGATTGAAGGAAGGACCAATGGACAGATTGAAGGAAGGACCAATGGACAGATTGAAGGAAGGACCAATGGACAGATTAAAGGAAGGACCAATGGATAGATTGAAGGAAGGACCAATGGATAGATTGAAGGAAGCACCAATGGATAGATTGAAGGAAGGACCAATGGATAGATTGAAGGAAGGACCAATGGATAGATTGAAGGAAGGACCAATGGATAGATTGAAGGAAGGACCAATGGATAGATTGAAGGAAGGACCAATCTATAGATTGAAGGAAGGACCAATCTATAGATTGAAGGAAGGACCAATCTATAGATTGAAGGAAGGACCAATCTATAGATTGAAGGAAGGACCAATCTATAGATTGAAAGAAGGACCAATCTATAGATTGAAGGAAGGACCAATCTATAGATTGAAGGAAGGATCAATCTATAGATTGAAGGAAGGATCAATCTATAGATTGAAGGAAGGACCAATCTATAGATTGAAGGAAGGACCAATCTATAGATTGAAGGAAGGACCAATGGATAGATTGAAGGAAGGACCAATGGATAGACTGAAGGAAGGATCATTGGATAGACTGAAGGAAGGATCATTGGATAGACTGAAGGAAGGATCATTGGATAGACTGAAGGAAGGATCATTGGATAGATTGAAGGAAGGATCATTGGATAGACTGAAGGAAGGATCATTGGATAGACTGAAGGAAGGATCATTGGATAGATTGAAGGAAGGATCATTGGATAGATTGAAGGAAGGATCATTGGATAGACTGAAGGAAGGATCATTGGATAGACTGAAGGAAGGATCATTGGATAGACTGAAGGAAGGATCATTGGATAGACTGAAGGAAGGATCATTGGATAGACTGAAGGAAGGATCAATCGATAGACTGAAGGAAGGATCATTTGAAGGATCAATCAAACAATCGATTTAAGGAAGGACTGATCGATCGACAGAAAGGTCAATTATATAAAATAGAAGGGTTAACTGATTGATTGAAGGGTTAATCGATCGAAGAAATAATCCAAAAATCGCAGCTGTAGCAAAATTCATGGATGAAGGATGACCAGGGATAAGAGGTGAGGGTTAAAAAAAAAAAAAAAACAAACATTAATTCATCAAAGTCACATAGGAATGCTTTCTATCTATACTGATGCGACTTCTGTGATAACATAGAAGTCTATGGGGCTGAAATCGCACTGAAGTCCATTAGGAACCTCCAAAATCGCACTGTGCTGAGTTGATTAGAAGGGCACCATTGAATACAATGCGATTTCCCTTCTCATGCGATTCTATAACCGGGGCCTGAGAACTTCCCCCAGGTGCGTTGCATTTTTGATGCGTTTTCCATTCATTTCCATGGAAGGATGCATTTTTGATGCGTTTTTTTTTTTTACCGGACCAAAAATGCAGCAAGCAGGATTAATTTTTACCTGCAACTGGAGCACAACGGACCAGTATGAAGAGCTACAGAGGATTTAATGTGATGCAGATTTCTTCCGCTTTTCTTTTTTTTTTTAATTGAAGAACGCACCAAAAGCGGATCAGTCTGAAAGCCGCCTTAGTTGCTGCAGCACTATTTTAACCACCTCCCGCCCGCCATATAGTATAACGACGGGTGCAAGGTGGTTCTCTCGTTCTGGGAGGACGTCATATGACGTCCTCTCATTCTAACCGCGCATGTGCGGCTCCGGGAGCGCACAGCGCGGCGATCGGCGGTGCGCTGTGTCCCTCGGATACAGCAGATCACCTATCAGCGGAAAGAGCCGAAGATGTCGGCTCGGTCATGTGATCAGCTGTGTCCAATCACAGCTGATCACATGTAAATAGGGAAATGCCGGTTATCTGCATTTCTCTCCTCACGAGACGTCACGCTGTCAGAGGAAAGGAGAGGAGAGCCAGTAATCGGCTTTACTCAGAGGGGACATCTACACTGATCATCAGGGCACTGATGATCAGTGTACCCTGATCATCTGTGTAGCCCCAGCAGTACCACCTGCCAGTGCCCATCAGTGTCACATCCATGCCACATGTCAGTGACCATCTGAGCTGCCTTTCAGTGTTACCTATCAGTGCCAGTCAGTGCCACCTATCAATGCCAGTCAGTGCCGCCTAACAGTGCCAGTCAGTGCCATATGTGAGTGCTGCCTTTCAGTGCCCATCAGTGATGCCTGTCAATGCCCATCAGTGCCTCCTCATCAGTGTCCATCAGTGCAGCCTATCAGTGCCGATCACTGCAGCCTCATTAGCACACATCAGTGAAGGAGAAAAATCACTTATTTACAAAATTTAATAACAAAAACTAAGAAAAAACTTTTTTTTTTCAAAATTTTCAGTGGTTTTTGGTTTGTTTAGCAAAAAAAAAAGTGATTAAATACCACCAAAAGAAAGCTCTATCTGTCTCAAAAAAAAAGCTAAAAAGATAGCTGAATACATTTTGGCCAAGATTTTTCAAGAAAAATTATTTATTTGCAAAATTTTATAAGAAAAACTTTTTTTCACACTGTTTGGACTTTTTCATTTATGAAGAAAAAAAATAAAAATCCCGGTGGTGAATAAATACCACCAAAATAAAGCTTTATCTGTCTCAATAAAATGATAAAAATTTCATATGGGTACAGTGCTGCATGACCGCGCAATTGTCATTCAAAGTGCGACAGCGCTAAAAGCTGAAAATTGGCCTGGGCAGGAAGGGGGTATAAGTGCCCGGTAAGGAAGTGGTTAAAAAAAAAACATTCCATACGGATGCCAGGACAGACATGACATTCACAAAGGTGCTTTTAGTTTTCCCAGCAGAGTTTAGCATTTAGCAGCGTGCTGAGTAAAAGTTTCCATAGGAGTCGCTCACGCCGCGGGCTGACTGCGCTCTCAGTTTCTGCAGCGGTGTCCTCGGGCCCAGCAGTGTCTATGGACTCACTTTCTTATATTTGGCTTTGGGGTGGAGGCTCCTCTCTACAGCCTCCAGCCACTCCTGTTCCTTTCCTGAGTCGAAGTAGAAGAAGGCTTCTGTGCTGAGGTCCAGCTCCTGGAATCTGAAACACACACACAGCATTATGTCAGAGCCGTGCCGAGACAAGCCTCGCCTACGTGTCACCGTCCACAAACATTTATTATGTCACCCTCTGTGCGCACCAAGGGGACGCGGCCCGCCACTGACACCAGTCATCTCAAACAACTGTTCAACCCTTAGCCTAGGTTCACACTACAATGGCGCGGTAAATCCCGCAGCGCATTCCTGTACAAATCACATGCGATTTGTGTGCGGTGCGATCGGCGCCGTACATTTTGTAAGGCTCTATTCGCACTGCACCCGCACTAAAAACATGCGTGACCCTTTTTTGGGTCCGCACTAGAATCGGATGGCATGGGTATTCACACCTATGCGATTCGATTCTGCACATCGCACATTTTGCGGATCGATGTCGGGGTGTTTTTATGACAGAATTTGATTTTTTAAATTTTTTTTACTGGACATGTTTAATAGCAAAAAGTCAAATGTTTTTTAAATTGTCGGTCTTTTTTGGTTTATAGCGCAAAAGATAAAAAAACCGCAGAGGCAATCAAACACTACCAGTGGAGTTTTGCTGAATGACACAGTACCCAGAGGAAGGGAATCTCTGTAAGCAGGTTGCAGACCCAGTCTAACCTAAAGGAGACCTCTGGATTTACAGTCTTCTCCCACCTACTGCTGTCCATTCCTTGAAGGAAGACCCTCACCTGCCATACCTCTCTTTGAGGCGGATATATTAATGCGCATATTCTATGCGCATCTGGTAATACTTTTTACCTCATTTCTTGAGCACTACCATCCTGATCATCTGGCTCACTCGGATTACACATATGCCCACGGACTTATCTACACCAAAGACCTTATCGTTATCGTATTGATTACCCAGCGCTGCACTTTACTATATGTATTGTACTTTTGGGTTTTATTTGGTTACCTAGATATTATTATTAATAATAATATAAATCCTGTATAATAATAATAATAATAATATAAATCCTGTGTAATAATAATAATAATAATATAAATCCTGTATAATAATAATATAAATCCTGTGTAATAATAATAATAATAATAATAATATAAATCCTGTGTAATAATAATATAAATCCTGTGTAATAATAATAATAATAAAAATATAAATCCTGTGTAATAATAATAACATAAATCCTGTGTAATAATAATAATAATAATAATAATAATAATAATATAAATCCTGTGTAATAATAATAATAATATAAATCCTGTGTAATAATAATATAAATCCTGTGTAATAATAATAATAATAATAATAATATAAATCCTGTATAATAATAATAATAATAAAAATATAAATCCTGTGTAATAATAATATAAATCCTGTGTAATAATAATAATAATATAAATCCTGTGTAATAATAATAATAATAATAATATAAATCCTGTGTAATAATAATAATATAAATCCTGTATAATAATAATATAAATCCTGTGTAATAATAATAATATAAATCCTGTATAATAATATAAATCCTGTGTAATAATAATAATAATATAAATCCTGTATAATAATAATATAAATCCTGTATAATAATAATAATATAAATCCTGTATAATAATAATAATAATATAAATCCTGTATAATAATAATAATATAAATCCTGTATCATAATAATCATCATCATTATACAAGTTTTGACTACTCAAAATAAGGAACTGATAAGGAAGGAATTGTATTCATATGTGGATTCTTTATGTGAACTTTTCATCTGATGAATACAGAGGAAGTCTATACTAAGACTGTTAGAAAACAAAACAGTCCCCGTCAGAGATCTTCTGAAATCACCGGGCACTGGCGAGTAATTACGGTCTGGGACCCGGTGATTGACAGCTGCAACTGCAAATGGAAATGCAAAATCACACACACACACACACATATATATATATTGTATTATGTATTATTAATAATAATAATATTATTAGGAAGCGCTCACTTTATTTTATGAATCAAATACTACCGAAATAAAGCTCTATTTGTGGGAAAAAAGGACATAAATTTCATTTGGGTGCAGTATTGCATGACCGCGCAATTGTCAGTTAAACATTAGATTGTACGCCCCTTGAGGGTTAGGGACTGATGTGAATGCACAATATATATGTAAAGTGCTGCGTAAATTGACGGCGATATATAAGTACCTGAAATAAATAAATAACGCAGTGCCGTATTGCACAAAATGGCCTGGTCAGGAAGAAGGGGGGTAAATTCTCTGGAGGGCAAGTGGTTAATAGCCATTATAAAGAGGAAAAGTTGACATCATAATTAGGTGCAATCACCTGATCTTTCAATATCCCCGTCTTACTACATGTATAGAGTGTGGATTTTAAACCAAAAAGCTTATAAGAACAAAATTGCAGCTGACTAGTGCAGACCTGCCAGAAAGTGGTTTGTAATAAATCCTATGCTGAGTAATAATCACTAAACTAGTGAATGCAAAATTGTATTTATTAGATCACATAGATCATGAAAAAGGTAGACATTTTATCATGGTGAACAGTGTGTAATCATAAAAATAAAATAATATAAAAACAAAAACCGGTTCTGCATCTTCCACTTTAGCTGCATGTGTGATAGTGAATCAGATAAAGGAGACAAAGACTTCCTCTGTATTCATCAGATGAAAAGTTCACATAAAGAATCCAGATATGAGTACAATTCCTTCCTTATCAGTTCCTTATTTTGAGTAGTCAAAACTTGTATGATTATTATTATTATTATTATTATTATACAGGATTTATATTATTATTATAATACAGGATTTATATTATTATTATTATAATACAGGATTTATATTATTATTATACAGGATTTATATTATTATTATACAGGATTTATATTATAATACAGCATTTATATTATTATTATACAGGATTTATATTATTATTATTATACAGGATTTATATTATTATTATTATAATACAGGATGTATATTATTAATATTATACAGGATTTATATTATTATAATACAGCATTTATATTATTAATATTATACAGGATTTATATTATTATTATTATACAGGATTTATATTATTATTATACAGGATTTATATTATTATTATACAGGATTTATATTATTATTATTATAATACAGGATGTATATTATTAATATTATACAGGATTTATATTATTATTATTATAATACAGGATGTATATTATTAATATTATACAGGATTTATATTATTATTATTATACAGGATTTATATTATTATACAGGATTTATATTATTAATATTATACAGGATTTATATTATCAATATTATACAGGATTTATATTATTATTATTATAATACAGGATTTATATTATTAATATTATACAGGATTTATATTATTAATGTTATACAGGATTTATATTATCAATATTATACAGGATTTATATTATTATTATTATACAGGATTTATATTATTATTATTATTATAATACAGGATTTATATTATTAATGTTATACAGGATTTATATTATCAATATTATACAGGATTTATATTATTAATATTATACAGGATTTATATTAATATTATACAGGATTTATATTATTATACAGGATTTATATTATTAATATTATACAGGATTTATATTATTATACAGGATTTATATTATTATTATTATACAGGATTTATATTATTATACAGTATTTATATTATTAATATTATACAGGATTTATATAGCGCCAGTTTGCTCAGAGCTTTACAATATTGGGACATTTTCTGATCATGTGACTGCCGTGACGGCGAATCACGGCGGTCACATGACCCCAAAACCCCGCCCACCTCCCGACTTCTGAAACTCTTAAAGGGCCAGGAGGTGCTAAGAGGTTAATAATCCCTCATGTACATGGAGCAAAAAAAAAAAAGAAGAAAGCTGCATTTATAGGCATTCAATGTTTTTTTTTTTCAGCATGTAAAAGCACCATTATGTAAACCTTTGGAGATTTGGCCCGGGTTCACACTGATGCGGTGCAGAATTTGCAGCGGTTTCTGTGTGAATTCCGAACCGCATCACAATCACACCCTGTTCATGCGAACTGTTGCGGGTGTGTATGTTAACAACATCCCGAAATCGGTTCGCAAAACGCAGTGTGATGTGCAGAATCGGATCGCATTGGGTGTGAATACCGTGTATGTTAACAACGCCACGAAATCGGTTCGCAAAACGCAGTGCGATGTGCAGAATCGGATCGCATTGGGTGTGAATACCGTGTATGTTAACAACACCACAAAATCGGTTCGCAAAACGCAGTGCGATGTGCAGAATCGGAGCGCACTGGGTGTGAATACCCATGTAATCCGATTCTAGTGCGAAAAAAAAGAGTCCTGCACTTTTTTGGAGCAGATATGGTGCGATCTGAGCCGTACAAAATGTATGGCTCAAATTGCACCACACAGAATTCGCATGTGATTTGCACAGGAATGCGGTGTAGTTCCTGTGCGAATCACGTGCGATGTTCCGCACCGCAGAAGTGTGAACCCAGGCTTACTAAACCTGGAGCGCACAGAATCTGGTGCAGCTCTGCATACAAACCAATCGGCTTCCAGCTTTTATTGCCAATGCTTAATTGAACAAGCTGAAGTTAGCACCTGATTAGTTACTACGCACAGCTGCACCAGACTGAGCGCACCAGTTTTGGTAAATCCCCCACCCCCCATGTGTGCATGGACACATACAGTTGCAAGAAAAAGTATTTGAACCCCTTGGGATTACGTGGAGTTTTGCATGAATGGGGCATAAAATGTGCTCTGAATGTCATCTAAGTCACAACAATAGAAGAACACAGTCTGCTGAACATAATACTACACAAACATTAGATGTTGCCATGGTTTAATTGCACATAACATGTAAACATTCACAGTGCAGGGAGGAAAAAGTATGTAAGGCCCTAGCTTAATGACTTCTCTCAGAGCTAACTGGAGCCAGGAGTGAGCCAACCTTGACTCCAATCAGTGTGATGATATTGGATGTGTTGCTGACAGCTGTCCTGCCCTTAAAAAACACACACCTGTTTTGGGTTTACTGGTTTCAAGAAGCACTGTCTGATGTGAACCATGCCTCACAGAAAAGAGCTCTCAGAAGACCTACGATCAAGAATTGTTGACTTGCATGAAGCTGGAAAGGGTTACAAAAGTATCTCCAAAAGTCTTGATGTTCATGTGTCTACGGTAAGACAGACTGTCTACAAATGGAGAAAGTTTAGCACTGTTGCTACTCTCCCTAGGCGTGGTCGTCCTGTAAAAATGACTGCAAGAGCACAGTGCAGAATGCTGCATGAGGTAAAGAAGAATCCCAGAGTGTCAGCTAAAGACCTACAGAAATCTCTGGCACATGCTAACATTTTTGTTGACACATCTACAATAAGGAAAACATTAAACAAGAATGGAGTACATGGGAGGACACCACGGAGGAAGCCATTGCTGTCCAAAAAGAATATTGCAGCACGTTTGAAGTTTGCAAAAGAGCACCTGGATGTTCCACAGCACTACTGGCAAAATATACTGTGGACAGATGAAACCAAGATTGAGTTGTTTGGGAAGAACACACAACACTATGTGTGGAGAAAAAAAGGCACAGCACACCAACATCAAAACCTCATCCCCACTGTGAAACATGGCGGAGGGAGCATCATGGTTTGGGGCTGCTTTGCTGCCTCAGGGCCTGGACGGATTTTTTGTCATTGATGGGAAAATGAATTCCAGAGTTTATCAAGACATTTTGCAGAAAAACGTACGACCATCTGTCCGCCAACTGAAGCTCCGCAGAGGATGGGTGATGCAACAGGACAATGACCCAAAGCATACAAGTAATTCAACAAAACAATGGCTGAAACAGCACAGAATACGCCTTCTGGAGTGGCCCAGTCAGAGTCCTGACCTCAACCCGATTGAAATGCTGTGGCATGACCTTAAGAGAGCGATTCACACCAGACATCCCAAGAATATTGCTACACTGAAACAGTTTTGTGAAGAGGAGTGGTCCAAAATTACTCCAGATCGTTGTGCAGGTCTGATCTGCAACTACAGGAAAAGTTTGGTTGAGGTTATTGCTGCCAAAGGAGGGTCAACCTGTTATTAAGTCCAAAGGTTCACATACTTTTTCCTCCCTGCACTGTGAATGTTTACATGTTATGTGCAATTAAACCATGGCAACATCTAATGTTTGTGTAGTATTATGTTCAGCAGACTGTGTTCTTCTATTGTTGTGACTTAGATGACGTTCAGAGCACATTTTATGCCCAATTCATGCAAAACTCCACGTAATCCCAAGGGGTTCACATACTTTTTCTTGCAACTGTACATGTTTATACGCATATTAGAAGAGGTGCATTTTCAGGCAGGAAAAAAGACATTAAAAAAAAAATGCATGAACGTGCCTAAAAACGCATCAAGGCATTTCAATGGCCAGAATAAAATGAATATTCTGGCCAGTAGATTGCATTTACACTCAAATGCTATACATGCATAAACGTGTGTGCTATACGCAGCTTTTAGTGCTTTTTTTATGACACTTTTTTTGCCAGCAGTTTTGGAGTTCAGAGGGACTTTTTCTGACACCCCGTGTGCAAGGCCTAAAATGAAATTAAATAAAAATAAATAAAAAAAACACAGATGTCCTTGTATGCTCACCCAATGACGTAGACATCCGGGGGCTCTGGATCCGCGTGCAGCCAGGGTTCTAATCCCCCATCTGGAGACTGACCGTTTACATTCCACGTTCCAATAAAGAACCTAAAAGACAGGATGAGACATTCCTCAGCGGGCGAGGTCACACACAGCTGAGTTATCTGGAATTCACAAACAAGCCTCATTTTATTGTGAAGGACGACTCTAGTAACATTCCCCTTTACAGATGAGGCCTGGAAGCTGAAAACCAGCAGCTAAAAGTCTTCTTTAACCACTTCCCGTCTGGCCCATGTACACAAACGGCCGGACGGGAGCAGTGCAGGAGTGGGTGCCTCCGCATTCACTGCCTGTGCGTGCTCCCTGAGAGCGCGCGGCACCGCAATCCAGAGCCCGCTGTGTCCGGAGAACACAGCAGAACAACGATGGCTGTACAGGACTTCTGTGTGAGGTCCCGATTCATGTGATCACTGATTGGCCAATCAGTGATCACAGGAACAGTAGTAAACACGATGTCACTTCCTGACATCATTGCTTACTACTAGTGAAATCACAGAGATCACATGGTACAGGACTATTCACAACAGCTTTGTACTATGTGACAAGCTGTGACCAATCACAGCTCATACAGTATTTCTTAATGGCTGCAAGAAGTGAACTTCTCCTTTAAGCTTAGCTAGTTTTAGCGTTTAATTCCACTTTAACCACTTCCTGTCCGGACACTTTCCCCCCCTTCCAGTCCGGACACTTTCACCCCCTTCCAGTCCGGACACTTTCACCCCCTTCCAGTCCGGACACTTTCACCCCCTTCCAGTCCGGACACTTTCCCCCCCTTCCAGTCCGGACACTTTCACCCCCTTCCAGTCCGGACACTTTCCCCCCCTTCCAGTCCGGACACTTTCCCCCCCTTCCAGTCCGGACACTTTCACCCCCTTCCAGTCCGGACACTTTCACCCCCATCCAGTCCGGACACTTTCACCACCTTCCAGTCCGGACACTTTCACCCCCTTCCAGTCCGGACACTTTCACCCCCTTCCAGTCCGGACACTTTCACCCCCTTCCAGTCCGGACACTTTCACCCCCTTCCAGTCCGGACACTTTCACCCCCTTCCAGTCCGGACACTTTCACCCCCTTCCAGTCCGGACACTTTCACCCCCTTCCAGTCCGGACACTTTCACCCCCTTCCAGTCCGGACACTTTCACCCCCTTCCAGTCCGGACACTTTCACCCTCTTCCAGTCCGGACACTTTCCCCCCCTTCCAGTCCGGACACTTTCCCCCCCTTCCAGTCCGGACACTTTCCCCCCCTTCCAGTCCGGACACTTTCCCCCCCTTCCAGTCCGGACACTTTCACCCCCTTCCTGTCCGGACACTTTCACCCCCTTCCAGTCCGGACACTTTCCCCCCTTCCAGTCCGGACACATTCCCCCCCTTCCAGTCCGGACACTTTCACCCCCTTCCAGTCCGGACACTTTCACCCCCTTCCAGTCCGGACACTTTCCCCCCCTTCCAGTCCGGACACTTTCCCCCCCTTCCAGTCCGGACACTTTCCCCCCCTTCCAGTCCGGACACTTTCCCCCCCTTCCAGTCCGGACACTTTCCCCCCCTTCCAGTCCGGACACTTTCACCCCCTTCCAGTCCGGACACTTTCACCCCCCTTCCAGTCCGGACACTTTCACCCCCCCTTCCAGTCCGGACACTTTCACCCCCTTCCTATCCGGACACTTTCACCCCCTTCCTGTCCAGGCCAAGTTTCAACTTTCAGCGCTATCACACATTGATTGACAATTGCGCGGTCATGCAACACTGTACCCATAGGACTTTTTTAGCATTTTTTTGAGACAGATAAAACTATTTTGGTGGTATTTATTCACCACTGGGATTTTTATTTTTTTGCTTATTAAATGAAAAAGTCCAAACAGTTTGAAAAAAAAGTTTTTCTTATAAAATTTTGCAAATAAATAATTTTTCTTTAAAAAATCTTGGCCAAAATGTATTCAGCTATCTTTTTAGTTAAAACAAAATAACCAAAAATGATAATTTTTCAAATTTTTTTTATATATTTTTTTTTTTTTTACATACTGTCACCCTAGCAGTACAGTGTCACCATGGTGACACTGTACTACTTGTGGGGGGTGATGAAGATTTTTTTTTTTCCTACACTGATTGCTTTTACACCCATAAAGGCTGTAAAAGCAATAATTTCTCCTTCTCTCTGGCTGCATACTGCGCGAGATGTGATTGGTCACAGCTTGTCACATGTTACAAGGCTGTTGTGAATAGCCCTGTACCATGTGATCATTCACAGATTTCACTAGTAGTAAGCAATGAGGTCAGGAAGTGGCATCTTGTTTACTACTGTTCCTGTGATCACTGATTGGCCAATCAATGATCACATGAATCAGGACCTCACACAGAGGTCCCGTACAGTGATCGGTGTTCTGCTTTGTCCAGAGGACACAGCTGGCACCGGATTGCGGTGCCGCACGCTCCCAGGCCCCGTGCACAGGCAGTGAATGCAGAGGCACCCAGTCCTGCACTGCTCCCGTCCAGCCGTTTATGTACATGGGCTGGATGGGAAGTGGTTAAAGAAGACTTTTAGCTCCCAGAGAGCGCACACAGGCTGTAATTGCGGCCACCGTTTATAAACGGCAACCTGCCCCTGCACTGCTCCCGTCTGGCCGTTTATGTACATGGGCTGGACGGGAAGTGGTTAAGTAGCACAGTGCTGAATAGCAAAATGTGACCTGATCATGAAGGAGATAAAACCTTCCAGAGCTGAAGAGGCTAAGGAAAACTTCACTCAAAAGAAGACCCGCTGCTTCACTCCCTTCCCCCTCCAAGCCGGTCTACACCAGACAGAAAGATATCCCCGATCCACATACTTGTAGTTCTCAATGTTGACGTATTCATTCTCCTTCTTGGTCAGGATGTGCTTTATCAGTCCCTCCCTCTGTCCGGACTGGTTGGCGGGCACAAACAGCTTCCGCATGGTGTTGGACATTTGTGGCTTTTCCCGTCCTGGGGGATCTCTCGACTGAGAAGGCCTGCAAAGAAGAGAAGATTGATGAGACTGGGGCACAGTACAGGATGAGCTTCCCTTAGAGAGGGAAAACACACTGCGCATTATAGCCGAGGTCAGAAAAACAATTGAATCTGACCTCCCGGCTTTCACTTTCAGTCTTACACAGTTGTACCGTCTCCTCTCCTGGACTGAAGTGAAAGGGATGCGCACTATACATCACCGGACCCCCTGGGACATGTAGTTCTGGCCAACCGAAAGACGTAGTTCTGGCCAACCTGGACACGTAGTTTGTTTTTTCTTCTAGTAATGTCGGAGATCAGCGACTTATAGTGGGACTGCGGCGGACATTCTGACCCTGGGAGGAAACTAACTTGGTGTCACTGACATCCCCAGTAAAACCAATACAGCGATCACTGCCAAAAAAAGCACTGACACTGTACTAATGGCACTGGGCAGGAAGGGGTTAACATTTGGGGCGATCAAAGGGCAAATTATGTGCTGGGAGTGTTTTACTAGGGGCTTCACTGTAAGCACACTGATCGGGATGGCGGTACTGTGCACAGCCATCCAGAGCAGTGTGCACCGAGCTGCCAGGGAGGAGGACTATTACTAAACAAAACAGTCCTCCTCCCAGTCTGTGATCGTTGGAAATCACTGGGCGCCAGCGAGTAATTACCAGCCGGGTCTCGGTGATTGACAGCTGATTATATATACATGATTTTGCGGACCCGTGCCGCCCTGTAGCAGTATTTCTGCTATAGGGCGGATGGGAAGCGGTTAAACATTGTATGTTTAGCATCATTTATGATCTGGTATATCAGCACACGCTCTGTTTATTGCCTAGGACTAAATCAGGTTTACATTAGCATGCCAATACACATTACCGCCTTTCCAGCGGGGGTGGGGGTGGTGGCGGAGGCTCCCTGTGTGCCACTTGCTGGTTCTGTATGTTTCTTCTGTTTTCAATATTTGTGAAGCTGTTCTCAAACCCCAAATGCCCTGAGAGGTAAGAAAAGGAGGTTAGACAGCACTACAAACCAGAGGAAGGACTGGTCACTGTAGACAGGAAGAATCACTACGGACCATCTACAAACAACTGCAAAGGGACAATAACTGATGAGAAAGGTAAAAAGCAGAGAAATCAGAATAAAGAGGAAAGAAAACCGAGAATGTTGTTTAATGCAATAATAGTCCCCCAACAGCCGTGCTTTCATTTCCGAATATCCATCAGAGTCAGGACTCACTGTACACATTACACCAGGGACTGCTGAATCTAATGGGTATTTATACATGAAAGTGTGGCCGTTGGGAGTCCTAGAATCGTCATCTGGTACCCCTGGAGAGGGTGGATAATCCGAGGAGTCCTAGTTTTGTCATCTGGTACCCCTTGAGAGGGTGGATAAGCCGAGGAGTCCTAGTATTGTTATCTGTTACCCCTGGAGAGGGTGTCCCCATCAGAGTGCCCCTTTACACCAGGTTCCCATCAGAGTGCCCCCTTACATCGGGTCCCCATCAGAGTGCCCCCTTACATCGGGTCCCCATCAGAGTGCCCCCTTACATCAGGTTCCCCATCAGAGTGCCCCTTTACATCAGGGTCCCCATCAGAGTGCCCCCTTACATCAGCTTCCCATCAGAGTACCCCCTTACATCATAGCCCCCATCAGAATGCCCCCTTACATCAGGGTCCCCATCAGTGCCCCCTTACATCACAGTCCCCATCAGTGCCCCCTTACATCACAGTCCCCATCAGAATGCCCCCTTACATCATGGTCCCCATCAGAATGCCCCCTTACATCATGGTCCCCATCAGAATGCCCCTTACATCACGGTCCCCATCAGAATGCCCCCTTACATCACAGTCCCCATCAGAATGCCTCCTTACATCACAGTCCCCATCAGAATGCCTCCTTACATCATGGTCCCCATCAGAATGCCTTCTTACATCACAGTCCCCATCAGAATGCCTCCTTACATCACAGTCCCCATCAGAATGCCCCCTTACATCATGGTCCCCATCAGAATGCCCCCTTAAATCAGTCCCCATCAGAATGCCCACTTACATCATGGTCCCCATCAAAAAGGCCCCTTGCATCACGGTCCCCATCAGAATTCCCCCTTACATCAGGGTCCCCATCAGAGCGCCCCCCTAACATCAGGTGTTTAACCACTTCCCATCCACAGTACGCTTATAAATGTCCTTGGAAGAGTGAACACAGGGAGAGTGATATCTTAGTCATCACTGTAGCAATGAACGAGGCATAATTTTCTACAAAGTAAAAGTAATCCAAGTGGCTAATTAGCCGCTGGAATACTTTCACAAGCTCCACCCCCTTCCCCTGCATTTACTGGGCTCTCCCATGCGATTGGAGAGCCTGGCAAGGATGCAACCAGCGGCATACAGTGAGAGGAACGGATGTTCCTCCCACTGTGTGACATCAGAAACAGGAAGTGACGAGAATTTAGTCACTTCCTGTTTCGGTTATTTACCGAAATTACCGGCCAGGAAAGCAGACGATCAGACCGAATTGTGTCTGATCTACAGCACTGGAGGCTAGAGGAGACGTGGGGTCTAACAGACCTCTGATCATTCCATAAAGAGGACCTGTCATGGCCCATAGTAATACAACGGATGTTGTTCATACCTTTAATAAAGTTGCTAAAAAGAAAAAAAGTTAAAGTTACAGTGTTAAAAAAAAAAAATGAAATTAAAAAAAAACATTTTTTAAAGTGCCTCCGTTCCCCCCGTGCTCATGGGCAAATATGAGCGTGCACATAGGCCCCACAAGCATATGTAAAGAGTGATTGCACCACACGTGAGATTTTTCGGTACCATAATTTGGCGCCGTACCACAGGCAGAGGCAGTTTTTATATACGAAATGTTTGGTATTTATTTACCCAGCGTCACATCATCTTTTATAGTCTACCAAACAATTGGGTATTATATTGTGTTTTTTGTGCATTCAAATCCATTAAAGTATTTTTTTTTTAAATTTACGTTTGACAAAACTCTGTGCAAATATTGTGTGACATAAAAATATGCAATGCCCACCATTTTATTCTTTAGGGCCTCTGCTAAAAAATATATATAATGTTTGATGGTTCTAAGCTGTTTTCTATTAAAAAAAAAAAATTCATGCTTTTTACACGTAGGAGAGGAATGTCAGAATTGGCCCAGACTGGAAGTGGTTAAAAGGATCACCAAAATGCACCTCCCCATTGAAGAAAAAAAAAAAAAGCACCACAGCTGTGTTTTGGGTGTACTTTTTGAGTGAGATATCCATTTTCATAGATACAGGTTTGGAGTCAGGCAACCAGAAAAAGAACCACAACCGAATATGCGTTTACGCATATTTTCAATGGTGAAAAAAATTTGGTAATTTTTCAACTGTGAAAGGGCCCTTAGTGAAGATATCACAAGTCCAGCATGCTATCTACAGAGTTGCACAAGGCTCCTCCAGTCTGGAGAGAGCTGTAAGGCTGTGGATATTATGTGCTCTTCTGCATGCCTATAAAAATGACTCAGATGAATGTTGGATGGAAAAAATCAATCAGCGGTACTGTATACTGTCCACGCTCGAGCTCTGACCGTTTGCATTCTTTTGTATTTCTAAACAAGTAAATGAAACAAATACACTTCATCACAGATTCAGCCCAATTTGCAGAAGACACCGTTTGATACAATAGTTCCCACTCCAATTGGATCCCACTCCCAATGGATCCCGCTTCTGCAGGCTCATCACTGCAACCTCTCAATCCAGTAGACGGTGGCAATGGGTGGAGTGATGTGACTGAGCAATAAACCTAATAAAAATTCCACTACTTTAGTGTTCAAGCCCAATTTGTTCAGGAGCCACCATTTGATAGAATGAGTCCCACTTCCATTGGATCCCACTCCCAATGGATCCCGCTTCTGCAGGCTCATCACGGTAACCTGTCAATCCAGTAGACGGTGGCAATGGGTGGAGTGATGTGACTGAGCAATAAACCTAATAAAAATTCCACTACTTTAGTGTTCAAGCCCAATTTGTTCAGGAGCCACCATTTGATAGAATGAGTCCCACTTCCATTGGATCCCACTCCCAATGGATCCCGCTTCTGCAGGCTCATCACGGTAACCTGTCAATCAAGTAGACGGTGGCAATGGGTGGAGTGATGTGACTGAGCAATAAACCTAACAAAAATTCCACTACTTTAGTGTTCAAGCCCAATTTGTTCAGGAGCCACCATTTGATAGAATGAGTCCCACTTCCATTGGATCCCACTCCCAATGGGTCCCACTTCTGCAGGCTTATCACTGTGACCTGTCAATCCATAGACGGTGGCAATGGGTGGAGTGATGTGACTGAGCAATAACCCTAAAGAAATTCTGTCACTTTTAATGTTCAAGCCCAATTTGTAGCAGGAGCCACTATCTGATAAAATGGTTCCCACTCTCAATGGGTCCCACTTCCATTGGATCCCACTTCTGCATGCTTATCACTGCGACTTGTCAATCCAGTAGACGGTAGCAAAGGTGGAGTGATGTGACTGAGCAATAAACCAAATGAAAATTCCACTACTTTAGTGTTCAAGCCCAATTTGCAGCAGGAGCCACCATTTGATAGAATGGGTCCCAGTCCCAATGAGTCCCACTTCCATAGGATCCCACTTCTGCAGGCTTATCACTGAGATCTGTCAATCCAGTAGATGGTGGCAATGGGTGGAGTGATGTGCCTGAGCAATAACCCTAATGAAATTCCGTCACCTTTAATGTTCAAGCCCAGCTTGTAGTAGGAGCCACCATTTGATAGAATGGGTCCCACTCCCGATGGGTCTCACTTCTGCAGGCTTATCACTGCAACCTGTCAATCCAGTAGACGGTGGCAATGGGTGGAGTGACATGACTGAGCAATAAACCTAATGAAATTCCATTACTATAGTGTTCAAGCCCAATTTGTTCAGGAACCACCATTTGATAGAATGAGTCCCACTTTCATTGGATCCCACTCCCAATGGATCCCACTTCTACAGGCTTATCACTGCGACCTGTCAATCCAGTAGACGGTGGCAATGGGTGGAGTGATGTGATTCAGCAATAACCCTAAAGAAATTCCGTCACTTTTAATGATCAAGCCCAACTTGTAGCAGGAGCCACCATTTGATAGAAAGGGTCCCACTCCCGATGGGTCTCACTTCTGCAGGCTTATCACTGCGACCTGTCAATCAAGTAGACGGTGGCAACGGTTGGAGTGATGTGACTGAGCAATAAACCTAAAGAATTTCCACTACTTTAGTGTTCAAGCCTAATTTGTAGCAGGAGCCACCATTTGATAGAATGTGTCCCACTCCCAATGGGTCCCACTTCTGCAGGCTTATCACTGTGACCTGTCAACCCAGTAGACAGCAGCAATGGGTGGAGTGATGTGACTAAGAAATAATCCTAAAGAAATTTAGTCACTTTTAATGTTCAAGCCAAACTTGTAGCAGGAGCCACCATTTGAAAGAAAGGGTCCCACTTCCGATGGGTCTCACTTCTGCAGGCTTATCACTGTGATCTATCAATCCAGCAAACGGTGGCAATGGGTGGAGTGACGTGACTGAGCAATAAACCTAATGAAATTCCATCACTATAGTGTTCAAGCCCAATTTGTTCAGGAGCCACCATTTGATAGAATGGATCCCACTCCCGATGGGTCCCACTTCTGCAGGCTTATCACTGTGGCCTGTCAATCCAGTAGACGGTGGCAAAGGGTGGAGTGATGTGACTGAGCAATAAACCTAATGAAATTCCATCACTTTTAATGGTAAGCCGGATTTGTAGCAGGAGCTACCATTTGATGAATGAGTCCCACTTCTATTGGTTCCCACTCCCAATGGATCCCACTTCTGCAAGCTTATCACTGCGACCTGTCAATCCAGTAGACGGTGGCAATGGGTGGAGTGATGTGACTGATCAATAAACCTAATGAAATTACGTCACTTTTCATGTTCAAGCCAAACTTGTAGCAGGAGCCACCATTTGATAGAATGGGTCCTACTTCCATTGGATCCCACTCCCAATGGCTCCCACTTCTGCAGGCTTATTACTGCAACCTGTCAATCCAGTAGATGGTGGCAAAGGGTGGAGTGATGTGACTGAGCAATACACCTAATGAAATTACGTCACTTTTAATGTTCAAGCCAAACTTGTAGCAGGAGCCACCATTTGATAGAATGGGTCCCACTTCCATTGGACTTCCATTGGATTCCACTCCCAATGGCTCCCATTTCTGCAGGCTCATCACTGCAACCTGTCAATCCAGTAGACGGTGGCAATGGACTTCCATTGGATCCCACTCCCAATGGCTCCCATTTCTGCAGGCTCATCACTGCAACCTGTCAATCCAGTAGATGGTGGCAAAGGGTGGAGTGACGTGACTGAGCAATAAACCCAATTAAATTCTGTCACTTTTATGTTAAGCCGGATTTGTAGCAGGAGCCACCATTTGATAGAATGTCTCCCACTCCCAATGGATCCAACTCTCCCAATGGATCCCACTCCTACAAGCTCATCACTGCGACCTGTCAATCCAGTAGACGGTGGCAATGGACTTCCATTGGATCCCACTCCCAATGGCTCCCATTTCTGCAGGCTCATCACTGCAACCTGTCAATCCAGTAGATGGTGGCAAAGGGTGGAGTGACGTGACTGAGCAATAAACCCAATTAAATTCTGTCACTTTTATGTTAAGCCGGATTTGTAGCAGGAGCCACCATTTGATAGAATGTCTCCCACTCCCAATGGATCCAACTCTCCCAATGGATCCCACTCTCCTAATGGATCCCACTCCTACAAGCTCATCACTGCGACCTGTCAATCCAGTAGACGGTGGCAATGAACTTCCACTGGATCCCACTCCCAATGGCTCTCATTTCTGCAGGCTCATCACTGCAACCTGTCAACCCAGTAGATGGTGGCAATGGGTGGAGTGACGTGACTCAATAACCCTAATAAAGTTCCGTCAGTTTTACAGTTTTTACTCCAATAAAAACAAAAGCTACTCTGCCTGACTCCAACTTCCCATCACCGGCAATTAATCTTTTACAAGATCGCTCCCACAATGACATACAAGGTCCAAATTGCTACAAGTACGTTACATGGAGGCTATAATTGTGGCACAGAATATGACCAGGACAGCACAACTGTGTATTGCAGCGATATAAATGTTATATATGAACAATAGTAGCCTAATCTCTAGTTAATATTTAAACAGCTATATATCCTGTGTGCTGAACTGTAGGGCACACGTTATCTATACCAGAGATAACACAGCTATAGCTGGTGACCCTGATTTATTTTAAGCCACTGGCAATAAAAGCTGCAAGTTAACCTGTAAAAAAGTGAAAGTTTTGTTTAAATAACTGCCATTTTTTTTGTTTTGGATGGAGTAGTAAAGAGCTACAACACCTGTCAAGTTTTTATCACTACCATATATGACGTTTATTCTGTTACACAGTCCATTGCGCTCCATATTCAAACCCAACATGTTTCAGGGGTCCAAAAACAACCCTTCATCAGGGCTAAAATCAGCAAAAATTATATATACACAATGAAAGCCTAATTCCACATTAAAATGTCATCAAACCCAGAATGTAAAAATGTGTTCACATGGTATACTACAATGTGTTCATACTGACTTAATCATTTCCCCCTTACAGGGGTTGGACAAAATTATGGAAACAAACAAAATTGTTACCCAATACGGTGTTGGACCACCTTTGGCATCCAAAACGGCCTGAATTTTCCTGGGAATTGCCAAATATATGTCTTGGATGGTGGATAATGGAATCTGACACTTTTCATGCAAAAAGAGTTCCAGTTCTCGCAGAGATGCCGGAGGTGGAAGCACAAGCTTTAACCATGTTCTTCAAAATTGACCATAGTGGCTCTACAATATTGAAGTCTGGAGACTGTGGTGCCCAGCGAAAGTGCGAGACTTCATCTGCATGCTTGTCAAACCATGATTTGCTATTACCAGCTGTGTGAATCAGAGCATTATGGCCTTGGTAAATGGTTCCTCCCATGCCCGTCTCCAGGATTTCTCCAGGGCTTCCCCCGTCGTCTGGAACTCTCTACCCCAATCCATCAGACTGTCACCTACCCTCCTCAACTTTAGGCACACCCTGAAAACCCATCTCTTCAGAGAAGCCTACCCCGCCCTCTCCTAACTGCTTATCTCCTCCGCTCTCCCCACCACTCCATCCCCCACAGCTATTTCCTCCTGTACCACTATCCCCTCCCTCCTAGATTGTAAGCTCCAAGGAGCAGGGCCCTCGAACCCCTCTTGTATTTTATTGTATTGTTACTGTACTGTCTCATGTATTGTCTCCCATTGTAATGTACAGCGCTGAGCGAACTGTTGGCACTTTATAAATACTGTATAATAATAATAAATGGAGCGGTCTTCGGGAAACAATGTCTGTACCATGGATGCACATGGTCGGCACAATTTTCTACATAGACGCTGGCAGTGACTCTACCTTTCAAGGTGATGATGGAACCTACAGTATACCAAAATATGGCTGCCCATACTATGATTTCGCCACTACCATGCTATGCCGTTGGCACAAGACAGTCCTGGACATAAGCTTGGGATGGTGTTCTTCACACAAACACATCCGGTGGTTGGGAACTCCGTGAACCTCGATTCATTGGACCACGTTACAGTCTTCCATTGATCGATAATCCACAGTTTATAGGTGTTGCATCATTCTCTCCTCTTCAGAGCATTAATATCGGTCACTAGTGGTTTGGCAATTGCAGCTCACCCATGAATGTTTTGCTCATGGAGTTCCCTCCGTGTTTGTGGACACGGGCTTTGGAAGACTGAGATCGAGCTCTGCAGTCACTTTTGCAGCAGTTGTTTTCTTATTCCGCGTCACAATCCTGCGCAATGTCCTTTTGTCTCTTTTGGTCAGTTGACCATGCCGACCGTGCTGTTGCTTATCAGACGACGTTTTCCTGGAAACTGTATGTTCTGTCATAACCTCCGATACTGGACCTCGCGACACAGCAAATAAATCGACAACTTCTGTCACAGAGGCCCCAGCTGAGCGGCACCAACAATGCTTTCTTTGAAGCTCAGTAAGCTCTGATATGACTCCGTATTACTAGCAGCGCACTCAGTGAATGAGGAAAGTGATGCTTCGCACCTCTTAGCTAGGTGTCTCATCACACAGCGGAAGCAAAAAGAATGTTACATTACTTCCGCTTTCAATGATAAACATATCGTCACTTTCACACCTGCATAGCATGTAGTGTTTCCATATTTCTGTCCAACCCATGCACTTTAATGTAGATTTTAAAAAACCTGGCTGATCCTGCGGTTCGCTGATGATCCCCCTTTGCGCATGTCCCCGCTACAGCCTGTGATTGTATGGATCACCTGTTGCTACATCCTGCGCATGCTCCGTTTTCAGTTCCCTTTCAAGCTTTTCATTCGTGGGGCAGCGACAGAACTTTGATTAACAGCAGTTTCTCCTCACCCGCCCCTTGTGACACTTATGCGGGGGGAGGGGCACCGGAAATTTAACTTCTTCTCAGATGCCTCACATGACTTTCCTGAATGTGCACTTCTGCCTATTTTCTGAATGCGTATTCTTGACTGTGACGCCTGACAGGCGACTGACAAGAAGGAAAGGCTGCTTTCAATCAACGTTCTGGCAGCTGTGAAGGAGAAGCTACTGTCAATCAGAGTTCTTGAACTGCCCCACAAAATTGTAGGTGTGTCATGTGGGGCGGTAACAAAGACAAAAAAGAATTTCTTTCATGTGAATGGACCAGATAAAGCACACTTGACATGTATAATTTTTTTTTTATTGAAAAATCTTTTCATATTTGGATCTTTTCTTTTACAATTTTTTTTTTTTTTATTACAAAAGCATGCAGTTGGCAGAGCACCAATCAGCTCTGTGAAGCCACGGGTAAAGGAAGTGAGCTCCACCCACATCATGGCTAAAGACTCACACAGAAGCTGGGAGATGATCATGTGACTGGGTCATAGTATTTAGAATACTTAAAATTATGCAAACCATGACGGTAAAGCAAGTTTTCACTACACATATGTTGTTCTATATATGTTCTGTGTGTTCTATGAATGAATACAAAGCTTCTTCTGATTGGCTGAGGTGGACAGATTATTTCAGGTACTTATATAGCTCCGTCCATTTACGCAGCACTTTACATATATATTGTACATTCACATCAGTCCCTAACCCTCAAGGGGCGTACAATCTAAGGTCCCTAACCCTCAAGGGGTGTACAATCTAAGGTCCCTAACTCACATTCATACATACACATACTAGGGCCAATTTAGACAGGAGCCAATTCACCTACCAGCATGTCTTTGGATTGTAGGAGGAAACCGGAGTACCCGGAGGAAACCCACACAGGCACAGGGAGAACATGCAAACTCCAGGCAGGTGGTGCCATGGTTGGGAATTGTACCTACAACCCGAGTACTGCCAGGTGGAAGTGCTAATCATTTAGCCACTGTGCTGCGCTCAGATGAGGTCATGATCTCCACCTCAGCCGAAGGAAACTTTGTATTCATTCATAAAAGTGCTAAGCAGTACTCATTCGACTCTATTTTGTTCCAGGAGTGGGAAAGCGAAGTTCACACCACTCAAATGCTCTCTGAAGAGTGACTTGAAAGCAGATGGCTCTTTCAAGACCAAAGAAAATGTGAAGGAGCCCTTAGCCTCCTGTATCTGGTGGCTCCTTAGAATCCCAGAAGTAGACCTGATGTGTGGGAAAGGTACAACCAGGCAACTTGTGTCAACCATACTAAAAGATTAGCATAGATAGATTTACAAAAAACAAAAACTACCTGAACCTGAAGACTTTGACGAGGCCCCAGACATGCTTGCCGCCCTCTCAGTGGGCTGGTACCAGTTGGATGACTCTCTTTTATCAGGACGGATGGCTTTGATCCGCCCTGCTCCTGGAAGAGACATACAACATTACCACACAAGGAAAAGTACTTCATTTGGTTAACAACTCTTTAAAAAATTTAATAGAAAAACGTTAAAAGTGTCTAACAATCATTTAATACTTCTAAATAATACTTTCACCCACTTTCCATGCAGTGGCAACAAAGCCAGCATGCAGACCAGGACCCCAGCACCCTAAAAAATGTTGTGTCTTTATCCCGCATCTAAACACTGGTAAGCTGTAATGGGCCATTTCATTTTTATTCTTAGTTTTAGATACAGTTTAAGTGGTTATTATTTCTAGACTGCATCTTGCCAAAACAAGTGAGGCCTTTGCTCTGAAACAAGGCCACCAGCCCCAGAGAAGCTGCCTTAGCTCTTTGCCCGAGACCAGACCTGCTCTGCAAACTGCCACAACTCAAAGAACACATATACAGCAGCTGTCAAGAACTACATTTAAAGGGCAGCCAGGGCAGGAGGTAAAATAGCCCCCTTGAGGGATCAGGTAGGAGAGTAGACAGACCCTGTGAGGGCTCAGGAAGGAGAGTAGACCCTGCGAGGGCTCAGGCAGGAGAGTAGACAGACCCTGCGAGGGCTCAGGAAGGAGAGTAGACCCTGCGAGGGCTCAGGCAGGAGAGTAGACAGACCCTGCGAGGGCTCAGGAAGGAGAGTAGACCCTGTGAGGGTTAAGGCAGGAGAGTAGACCCTGCGAGGGCTCAGGCAGGAGAGTAGACCCTGAGAGGGCTCAGGCAGGAGAGTAGACAGACCCTGAGAGGGCTCAGGCAGGAGAGTAGACCCTGCGAGGGCTCAGGCAGGAGAGTAGACAGACCCTGCGAGGGCTCAGGAAGGAGAGTAGACCCTGCGAGGGCTCAGGCAGGAGAGCAGACAGACCCTGCGAGGGCTCAGGAAGGAGAATAGACCCTGTGAGGGTTAAGGCAGGAGAGTAGACCCTGCGAGGGCTCAGGCAGGAGAGCAGACCCTGAGAGGGCTCAGGCAGGAGAGTAGACCCTGCGAGGGCTCAGGCAGGAGAGTAGACCCTGCGAGGGCTCAGGCAGGAGAGTAGACCCTGCGAGGGCTCAGGCAGGAGAGTAGACCCTGCGAGGGCTCAGGCAGGAGAGTAGACAGACCCTGCGAGGGCTCAGGCAGGAGAGTAGACAGACCCTGCGAGGGCTCAGGAAGGAGAGTAGACCCTGTGAGGGTTAAGGCAGGAGAGTAGACCCTGTGAGGGTTAAGGCAGGAGAGTAGACCCTGCGAGGGCTCAGGCAGGAGAGTAGACCCTGTGAGGGCTCAGGCAGGAGAGTAGACCCTGCGAGGGCTCAGGCAGGAGAGTAGACCCTGCGAGGGCTCAGGCAGGAGAGTAGACCCTGCGAGGGCTCAGGCAGGAGAGTAGACCCTGCAAGGGCTCAGGCAGTAAAGAACACAGCCCCTGTGAGGACTCAGGCAACAGAGATGACAGCCTCTGAGAGGGATCAGGCAGGAGAGAAGACAGTCCCTGCGAGGGCTCAGGCGGGAGAGAAGACAGTCTCTGTGAGGGCTCAGGCAGGAGAGAAGACAGTTCCTGCGAGGGTTCAGGTAGGATAGAAGGCAGGCGAGAAGACAGCCCCTGCAGGGGCTCAGGCAGGACAGAAGGCAGGCGAGAAGACAATCCCTGCGAGGGTTCAGGCAGGAGAGAAGACAGTCCCTGCGAGGGTTCAGGTAGGAGAGAAGGCAGGCGAGAAGACAGCCCCTGCGAGGGGTCAGGCAGGCGAGAAGACAGCCCCTGCGAGGGGTCAGGCAGGCGAGAAGACAATCACTGCGAGAGCTCAGGCAGGAGAGATGACAGTCCCTGTGAGGGCTCATGCAGGAGAGAAGACAGTCCCTGCGAGGGTTCAGGCAGGAGAGAAGACAGTCCCTGCGAGGGCTCAGGCAGGAGAGAAGACAGTCCCTGCGAGGGCTCAGGCAGGAGAGAAGACAGTCCCTTTGAGGGCTCAGGCAGGAGAGAAGACAGTCCCTTTGAGGGCTCAGGCAGGAGAAAAGACAGTCCCTGTGAGGGCTCAGGCAGGAGAGAAGACAGTCCCTGTGAGGGCTCAGGCAGGAGAGAAGACACTGCAATAAAAAAAATGATTTTCCAGCCTGCTGGCCAATCTATCTCTGCAGTGGCTTTTGTATTGATTTACAAATACAAACAGTTAACATACAGAGCAATTAAGACATCTACTATTTTCTAAAGCTGATGATGCTCATAAAAGAAACCCAATAGAGAAAAATCCTTATATTGTACACATATATTGACCCATAAAAGTCATAAGCATCAAATAAAATTGTTCAGATCTATATTTTATGATGGTTTAAATAAAAAACAAACAGTCCTGGAATTTCGGCTCATTTTCCTAAACAGCCATCTATGCACTGGAATGCGTCAAAAACGCACCGGAACGTGCCAAAAACACGCATGCAAAAACACATCCGGAAGGCATCTGGACTTCATTTCTATAGTGTGAACCGGCCCTAAACCCCATACTTTGAAACTCTTCCATATACCCAGTGAAGTGACTGGCCTCAAGCGATATACAGAGATGAAATACATCCTCCTATAAAAGTTGTACCTGTTTATCGCACTGGAATTGCCAGCACTGATGTGAACTATGACACTGACAACCATATCACCTACTTTGTGTGTTTTGGATACAGAAATAAAAAAACACACTGAAAACGCATGTAGTGTGAACTGCCCCTAAAACAAAAATAAAGACACATACTCACCTCCATGCTGCAGCACCGGTGTGATGCTCATTCGCATCCATGCATGCAAGAAACACGTGCAAAATCATGTACTTTACCAAAACGGTACAGAAAGAATCTGCTCTTTAGCAGATACATGGAGTGCCATTAAATGTTAACGCCACTCCTAGGCAAACGCCCACATTTGTGCATGTGCCAAGCTGCTTGATGCCATTTGGATTGGCAGCTTTTAAAAATGGGTCGGAGACTTCTTTTCTCACATTTCTCCCGGGGAGGGCAGCTCACTAAAATGAATGGTCTGCCCTACACGGGATGCATGGGCGCATGCAAAAAAAAAAAACAAAAAAACCTGTATAATGTAAATCTAGCCTAAGACCGAAAACTGAATGATCAGATGACCGCCGGGGAGTGGGACTGCTGCTCTCTCTAACAGAGACTTGTCCAATCAGAGAGTGTTCCAATAGGCCCCTCTGCACACAGTACCCTCTGCATGCCCCCAGCAAACAGACTGAGCTGTCGAGGACCACTCGCAATCTGGGCTAAAGATTGGTAGCCAGAGGGAACACCTTCCACCTGTGATAGTGGCCACTCTCTGGACCCCGCATTCCCTATATTCACTCTCCCGGGACCCTGCATTCCCTATATTCACTCTCCCGGGACCCTGCATTCCCTATATCCGCTCTCCGCAGATCCCGCATTCCCTATATCCGCACTCCCCGGACCCCGCATTCACTATATCCGCTCTCCCCGGACCCCGCATTCACTATATCCGCTCTCCCCGGACCCTGCGTTCACTATATCCGCTCTCCCCGGACCCCGCATTCACTATATTCGCTCTCCCCGGACCCCGCATTCACTATATTCGCTCTCCCCAGACCCCGCATTCACTATATCCGGTCTCCCCGGGCCCCGCATTCACTATATCCGCTCTCCCCGGACCCGGCATTCACTATATCCGCTCTCCCCGGACCCCGCATTCACTATATCTGCTCTCCCCGGACCCCGCATTCACTATATCCGCTCTCCCCGGACCCCGCATTCACTATATCCGTTCTCCCCGGACCCCGCATTCACTATATCTGCTCTCCCTGGACCCTGCATTCACTATATCTGCTCTCCCTGGACCCTGCATTCACTATATCCGCTTTCCCCGGACCCTGCATTCACTATATCTGCTCTCCCCGGACACTGCATTCACTATATCTGCTCTCCCCGGATCCTGCATTCACTATATCCGCTCTCCACGGACCCTGCATTCACTATATCCGCTCTCCACGGACCCTGCATTCACTATAACTGGTCTCCCCAGACCCTGCATTCACTATATCCGCTCTCCCAAAGTACACACAACATGGAAATTAAATTATTTTAGTAAATATAAACTGCTAAATACTTCTTCTCATCAGCGGTTAGAGCAGTTTTATGACTTCTATCAGTGTCCAGCAGAGCACTGGTTAAAGCTTGTAGGAGGAGTTTTCTTTCTGCTCTAGGAGGATGCAGAACCACTGACCCTCTGTCTGGACACTGCTAATTGGCCCTGTGCTGATCACATGCACTTTCCCAAGGAAAAAAAAACCATCTCTAGCAATACACACCAAACTGAGCATGTGCAGCGTCTCCACACGATATGTCTAATCAGGAGATAATAGGGGGCACTGGAAGAACATTAGGCTGAAAAAACAAAACAAACCCATCAGAGAGATAGCAAAAACATTAGGCGTGGCCAAAACAACTGTTTGGAACATTCTTAAAAAGAAGGAACGCACCGGTGAGCTCAGCAACACCAAAAGACCCGGAAGACCACGGAAAACAACTGTGGTGGATGAGCGAAGAATTCTTTCCCTGGTGAAGAAAACACCCTTCACAACAGTTGGCCAGATCAAGAACACTCTCCAGGAGGTAGGTGTATGTGTGTCAAAGTCAACAATCAAGAGAAGACTTCACCAGAGTGAATACAGAGGGTTCACCACAAGATGGAAACCATTGGTGAGCCTCAAAAACAGGAAGGCCAGATTAGAGTTTGCCAAATGACATCTAAAAAGCCTTCACAGTTCTGGAACAACATCCTATGGACAGATGAGACCAACATCAACTTGTACCAGAGTGATGGGAAGAGAAGAGTATGGAGAAGGAAAGGAACTGCTCATGATCCTAAGCATACCACCTCATCAGTGAAGCATGGTGGTGGTAGTGTCATGGCGTGGGCATGTATGGCTGCCAATGGAACTGCTTCTCTTGTATTTATTGATGATGTGACTGCTGACAAAAGCAGCCGGATGAATTCTGAAGTGTTTCGGGAATATTATCTGCTCATATTCAGCCAAATGCTTCACAACTCATTGGACGCTTCACAGTGCAGATGGACAATGACCCAAAGCAGACTGCAAAAGACACCAAAGAGTTTTTTAAGGGAAAGAAGTGGAATGTTCTGCAATGGCCAAGTCAATCACCTGACCTGAATCCGATTGAGCATTTCACTTGCTGAAGACAAAACTGAAGGGAAAATGCCCCAAGAACAAGCAGGAACTGAAGACAGTTGCAGTAGAGGCCTGGCAGAGCATCACCAGGGATGAAACCCAGCGTCTGGTGATGTCTATGCGTTCCACACTTCAGGCTGTCATTGACTGCAAAGGATTTGCAACCAAGTATTAAAAAGTGAATGTTTGATTTATGATTATTATTCTGTCCCATTACTTTTGGTCCCTTAACAAGTGGGAGGCACATATGCAAACTGTTGTAATTCCTACACCGTTCACCTGATTTGGATGTAAACACCCTCAAATTAAAGCTGACAGTCTGCAGTTAAAGCACATCTTGTTCATTTCATTTCAAATCCATTGTGGTGGTGTATAGAGCCAAAAATGTTAGAATTGTGTTGCTGTCCCAATATTTATGGACCTGAATGTAAGATCCTCCCCTCACCTGGCCATAAATAGATTGGCCAGGCTCAGGGCAAACTTTGCCCCCATCGCAACGCCAGTGACTTGTAAATAAAAGGCGTGATTGTACCAGAAATAATTTCGATGCATGGCAAAGTTGAGTAAATCCACAATAAACTTTTTTTGACACCTAGGTATATCCAATGTGGAGTCAAAATAAAATTGAACCGCTTCAATACCGTCATCATGCTTAATATTACTATACAGGGCCGAAACGTCGGCTGTGACCAGATAAGTTTTGTCATTAACCTTAACCACTTCCAGCCCGGACACCTTCCCCCCCTTCCAATCCGGACACTTTTTCCCCCCTTCCAGTCCGGACACTTTTACCCCCTTCCAGTCCAGGCCAATTTTCAGCTTTCAGCTCTATTACACTTTGAATGACAATTGCGCGGTCATGCAACACTGTACCCAAATGAATTTTTTACCATTTTTTTGAGACAGATAAAGCTTTATTTTGGTGGTATTTATTCACCACTGGGATTTTTATTTTTTTTGCTATGTAAATGAAATGTCCAAAAATTTTGAAAAAAAGTGTTTTTTTTAATAAAATTTTGCAAATAAATAATATTTCATCATAAATCTTTGCCAACATTTATTCCGTTATCTTTTTAGCAAAAAAAAAATCCAAATTAGTTTATAACCAAAAATTATAATTTTTAAACATTTTTTTTTACATTTTTATATTATTATTTTTTATTTTAATTTTTTTTTTTACATACTGTCACCCTAGCAGTACAGTGTCACCATGGTGACACTGTACTACTTGTGGGGGGTAATGAAGATTTTTTTTTTTACACTGATTGCTTTTACACCCATATAGGATGTAAAAGCAATCATTTCTCTTTCTCTCTGTCTGCATTCTTGCACTCATTGAGAAGTACTGAGTGAGTTGTGATTGGTCACAGCTTGTCACATGGTACAAGGCTGTTGTGAATAGCCTTGTACCATGTGATCTCTGTGATCATTCACAGATTTCACACGTAGTAAGCAATGATGTCAGAAGTGACATCTTGCTTACTACTTTGCATGTGATCACTGATTGGCCAATCAGTGATCACATGATCGGGACCTCGTACAGAGGTCCCGTCCGACGATCTGTGTTTCACTGTGTCTGGAGGACACAGCGGGCACCGGATCGCGGTGCTGCGCGCTCCCAGGGAGCGCGCACAAGCAGGGTGCGGGGAGGCCATTTATAAATGGACACCCGACCCTGCACTGCCACCGTCCGGCCGTTTATGTACAACGGTCGGTCGGGAAGTGGTTAAAACCCTTTAAATCTATTAGTATTTGTTTGGTATCCCGCAAGTAAGCGGGCGTGGTTCTCACCAGAGGCTGTAAGTAAAAATCTATATATTCACCGATATGGGAATTGAGTGACCCAATACCGCTGATAATAGGTCTCCCTGGGGGGCAAACAGGGTTTTTATGAATCTTAGGGAGACAGTAAAGTACTGGGAGACGGGGAGCTGTTGGGCATAGATAAGCCTTTTCTTTTTTGGTTATTGCCCCATTCTCAAACCCGTTTGATGATCCTTTTTGTACGCAATTAGTGGACTCTTAGGGAGTGGTTGGTAGGTTTCTCGGTCATCAAGTAGTTTAAAAACTTGGGTCATGTAATCTTTTTTGTCCATAATGACAACTCCACCTCCCTTATCAGCCGGTCTAATAACTAAATCTTTGTTTGTCAGTAGAGACTTAATGCTGTTGTTGACTTTATGCTGATTATATCCATTTCTTACTTTAATCTTATCCAAATCTTTTAAAACCATACTTTAAAAAGTGTTAATATGCGAGTGTGCAGGTGGGTTACCCACTTGAGCTCCAGAGGATTTACCCCCCTTAATGACCACGCCTCTTTTTGCTACTCGGCGCTGCACTAATTCAACTGACAATTGCGCGGTCATGCAATGCTGCACCCAAACGAAATTTACGTCCTTTTTTTCACACAAATAGAGCTTTCTTTCGGTGGTATTTGATCATCTGTGCGCTTTTTATTTTTCACGCTATAAACAAAAAAGTCCAAAAATTTTGAAGAAAAACAATATTTTTCACTTTCAGCTATAAAAAATATGTAGTAAACTCAAAGTTGGTTATAAATTTAGGCCAAAATGTATTCTGCTCCATGTTTTTGGTAAAAAAAATCGCAATGAGTGTATATTGATTGCTTTGTGTGAAGTTATAGCATCTACAAACTATGGTATAAATATTGCAATTTACGCCATTTTTCTGCTATACAGCGCTGCGCTAGTTTAACAGACAATTGCGCGGTCATGCAATATGGTACATAAATGAAAATTACATCCTTTTTTCCCCACAAATAGCGCTTTCTTTTGGTGGTATTTGATCGCCTGTGTGGTTTTTATTTTTTTGCGCTATAAAAAAATAAAGGCTGACAATTTTGAGGAAAAAAAAACAATATTTTGGACTTTTTGCTATAAAACATGTCCAGTAAAAAAAAATCCAAAAATCAAATTTAGTCATAAATTTCTGCCAAAATGCATTCTGCGGCATGTCTTTGCTAAAAAAAAAAACCCAATACGTGTAAATTAATTGGTTTACGTGAAAGTTATAGCGTTTACAAAAGGCGGGAAAGATACTGGGATTTTTAGGGTTTTTTTATACTAATAATGGCGGCGATCAGTGACTTATGGCGGCGATCAGTGACTTATGGCAGCGACCAGCGACTTATGGCGGGACTGCGGCGGACATTCTGACATTGGGGGGTACTGACTTGGGGTCACTGACATCCCCAAAAACACTAATACAGTGATCAGTGCAAAAAGAAAAACACTGACACTGTACTAATGGCACTGGGGAGGAAGGGGTTAACTTTATTTTGCAGGGAAGGGTTATCTGTGTGAGGGGAGTGTTTTACTAGGGGGCGGGGGTGTGTACTGGGCAGGACAAGGCTGATCGAGAGAGAAACTCTTCTGTCTCGATCAGCTCGTCCTCGAGCTGACAAAGAAGTGACAGACAGCACAGCTACTGCAGCTGTGCTCTCTGTCACTGTTTACCGCCGATCGACGGGAAACAGCCGCTAAGTACGGGCTGTGACCCGGCGACTGACATCCGCGGCGGTGATCGGCGGGACCTCGCGCGCGCCCCCTATTTGTTTACAAAACACACGTTTTAAAATGTGGTTTTGCCTGCCAGTGCCGCCCTGCCGCCGTATATCTACAGTGGCGGGGCGGCAAGTGGTTAAAAAGGGAGGAGTTTTTTAAATTAGGTCTAAAATCACCCTGTGTATTATTCATTAAACCCCGTGAAGGGGATGCGGTCAAAAAATATCTTTTAAGAGATAACCTACGGGTAAATCTATGAACGTCAATATAGGTATGAAATTTATCCATTTTTTTTTGGTGCAAATTTCAATCCCTTATTTAATAAATTAGGCTCATCATCTGTGAGGGTTGTATTACTCAAATTAAATATGCCATCTACTGTTACATTCTTCTCTTTTTGGGGTCTATTAACCCTCTTTCTTCCTCGCTTTCCTCTGTGCGGGCACCTCTTTTTCTGGTCTGGCCTAAAAAACGACTAGTTCGGGGGTTAGGAGGAACCGGTGCCATGTTGGAATGTAAGCTAGGATTACGAGGCCTTTGGTTTACCTCTTTTTCTGGTCTGGCCTAAAAAACGACTAGTTCGGGGGTTAGGAGGAACCGGTGCCATGTTGGAATGTAAGCTAGGATTACGAGGCCTTTGGTTTACCCTTGGGTGGTGTGATGGATAATATGAATTTTGATTTGCCTCATAGGGTTGTCTAATGCTGGGTGGATAGGCAGTTTGGTTATGCGGACTAAAATGACCTCTCTTTTTGTGTATGATGATAAACACCTGCACAAACCAATCAATTGAGATTTGATTCCCATCTCCTTGAAGTATGGACCACAACAAAATGGAGTCTGTAGCTCCATGAGGGTGATATAATTATGACCAATGAAAACACACTCCGTTTTCCCTCAATATTCAGGTCACAGGATCTATGTTATCTGGTTATCCTCTTCATTCAAAGTAAATGTGGAAATTTGAGCCCTGTAGAGCACGTCTCTATTAATCTAATGGCATGCCATTAGCTTGTGTTTCTTGTCCGTCCACGCATGCGCATTGGCATGCGGGAACTAGACATTGCGGACATAATGCGGCTTGTGACGCGCTCACGCGTGAGCACTAGATAGATCTGGATGGATTTCACCCCTTTGAAAACGTGCTGGTGGCACGAAACATGTCAGGGGAATCCATCAGATTGCCACCTTAACCACCACTGTGCCTGTGAGGAAGGCCTGGTGATTATATGATATATATGTATGTGAGTTTACTATTGTTCATTCGGATCTTTTTCCACATTAATAAAACATACTACACTATTAGTACTATCTTGCCCCCCGACTCGTTCTTTGCGAGCCTTACAAGGTGGAGCCTTCTGGAAAGTACTATTAGGAATCTGGACTGCGTTGGACCTACCGGTGAGCCTGTATATATATATATATATATATATATATATATATATATATATATAATTATAATGCAAATTCCATTTAAGTGTCACAAAGATTAAATATTTTGTTTTTCAGTGTAACTCATGGATGGCATTGTGTGTCAGGGCTCTTTTGATCACTGAAAACAATCTGGGACACCTGTGATAATTAGATTGGCCGGTGAGCCCAATTTAAGGAAAAACTACTAAAGGACGGCGTTCCACATTATTAAGCAGAGCACCATTTTCAAGCAATATGGGGAAGAAAAAGGATCTCTCTGCCGAAAAGAGTGAAATAGTTCGATGCCTTGGACGAGGTATGAAAACATTCGATATTTCAGGAAAACTTAAGCGTGATCATCGCACTATGAAGAGATTTGTGGCTGATTCAGAGCACAGACGGGTTGGTGCAGATAAAGGCACATTGAGAAAGATTTCTGCCAGATCCATGCATCGGATCAAGAGAACAGCTGCTAAAATCCCATTACATAGCAGCAAACAGATATTTGAAGCTGCTGGTGCCTCTGGAGTCCCACGGACATCAAGGTGTAGAGTCCTCCAGAGTCTTGCAACTGTGCATAAACCTTCTATTCGGCCACAACTAACCAATGCTCACAAGCAGAAACGGCTGCATTGGGCAGAAAAGTACATGAAGACTAATTTTCAAACAGTCCTGTTCACTGATGAGTGCCGTGCAACCCTGGATGGTCCAGATGGATGGAGTAGTGGATGGTTGGTGGACGGCCACCCTGTTCCAACAAGGCTGCGATGTCAGCAAGGAGGTGGTGGAGTCATGTTTTGGGCCGGAATCATGGGAACAGAGCAGGTCAGCCCCTTTAGGGGCCCCGAAGGTGTAAAGATGACCTCTGCAAAGTATGTGGAGTTTATGACTGACCACTTTCTTCCCTGGTACAGAAGGAAGAACTATGCTTTCCGTAATAAAATCATCTTCATGCATGACAATGCACCATCTCATGCTGCAAAGAATACCTCTGCATCAATGGCTGCTATGGGGATAAAAGGAGAGAAAGTCATGGTGTGGCCTCCATCCTCCCCTGACCTCAATCCTATTGAGAACCTTTGGAGCATCCTCAAGCAAAAGATCTATGAGGGTGGGAGGCAGTTTACATCCAAACAGCAGCTCTGGGAGGCTATTCTGACATCTGGCAAACAAATTCAAGCAGAAACTGTCCAGAAACTCACAAGTTCAATGGATGCAAGACTTGTGATCTGCTATCAAATAAGGGGTCCTATGTTACAATGTAACGTGACCGGTTCAAATTTTTAAAAAGTTAAAATGTTGTTAAAAGTTTGATTAAAATAGCTTTTGATTTCAGTAAATCTGCTGCAAACACAACAAATGACAATTTTCAGTTCTTTACAACCTAGAAAGTGTTTTGAAACTTCCTGTGCGGAATAATTTGGAACAAAAATCCTGTTATTAGGAGGTTTGTTCAATAAAATGTGAATTGTACTTTTAATAGTTGATAACATGAGAATTATCCTAATTAAAAGGTATGCGCTAATAACAAACTTATACAAAGGTGTATATCATCACCCAAAATTTTTCTCAATTGGTTCAAGTCACTGAAGATATATATATATTTTTTGGACACTAATTTATGTTTGGACACTATAATTATTTATTTAAAACACTAATGTTTTTTGGATGATGATATACACCTTTGTATAAGTTTGTTATTAGCGCATACCTTTTAATTAGGATTATTGTTGCCAAAATTTATTTTGGGTGGGATATGCTGCTGCATTTTGGTGTTTTTTGTAAGTGGCGCTTTTTTCTTTTGAACTTGAGAATTATGCTGACTATTATTTACATGAATTATTTAGGGAAATGAGAAAAATATCATTTGCATAATAATTTGGAACACGATATATATATATATATATATATATATATATATATATATATATATATATATATATATATATATGTATTTTTTTTTTTTTATTTATTCACCATAATAAGCGCTTGCGTTACGTAATATATATTGGAACTTGCATTTCTTTGCATGGTAATGTGCGCGTTGCATTAAAGCTGAACCTTTTTTCAACCATTCATTCTTTTTACTATGTACATTGCGACTGCTATTTATTTTTCTATTAGCCTTCCTAATTTTGAATAAAGTACCCTTGTAATGTTGATGAAGTCATCAGCACAGCTATGCCCCGGGCACCCAAAGGCGGTATCAGGGAAATGCTGACGTCACTTCCGGGGGCCACTGGAACAAACTACAATCCCCTTCCTGTAATGGGAATTGTAGCTGTCTATGGCTCCTTTCACACTTGTTGTGGTATCTACTGCCTTCCAGCAGCAGAGTTTACTCATCCAAGCGGCACATTGTCCACTTGTAGCTGAGTGCTTGGGGAAATGGTAGAAACACAGATCATCCATCTGTTTTTACCACCCGCCGGTGTGAAAGAAGCCTATGGGCAGGTTTCTCCTAACATGTCAATTAACCACTTGCCAACCTCCCACAGTACATTTACTGCCAATGTGCAGCACAGCCTGGGCAGGAGATATACTGGTACGTCGCCCACCACATACGTATTAGCACACCGGTCTGTTGCCAGAGTCATGTGTCCTGTCAAAACAAGCCGCTCACGCAGCCACGGCACGATCTGTCACCGGCTGTGTCCACGGGACACAGCCGGTGACATATCACTACACCGGTCTGTTCCCAGCGGTCACAGCAGATCACATGTCAATTGTATACAATGCATGGCTTCCTGTCATGCCATCCATTGTATACAATTATGTTGTTAGCTGGTCACGGCAGTCACATGATACAGACAGGGCAAATCACAGGCCCTCTGTGTCATGTGATCAGCTTTGTCCAATCACAGCTAATCACAACAAAAGACTGAATTAATCCATTTCATTCAGTAACAATGATTGCAAATATCAATGAAATACATCGGTATTAGCAATCATAATGTGTTAACAAAAAAAAAAAAAAAGCTAAAAACAAAAAAAAAATCCTGATCACTTGCCCAGAGTAGTTCAATGTTACTATGGTAACATTTTATTGCTTTGGTCGCAGTGTGCTGAAAAATAAAATAGTAAAAAAAAAAAAAAAATGAAACAATTTAGTAAAAAATAAAAATAATAGAAACATTTGAATAAAAAAATACAAATTCAATTATTAATTTTCACCAAGCGTCCTCGGGACGCAGAAGTCCCACCCAGCAAGCCATACAATATTCATACAGGATTAATTTGCAGGCAGGCATGGCAGTTAGATCAGATCTGTAAGCGAAAAAGCCAGCAAAGGACGAATGCTCAGAGAAAACAAGACTGGGGGAACTAACTGTGGCTTAAAGTCTTTATTCGACGAGAAGGACGCCCTACAAAAGAAACACAAAGTGAAGAGAACACAATCCGTTATTAACCTCCCTGCAGGTCTAACTAATCAATATTTTTGAATGTCAAAGCGGTACATTATTTTGCATGGAAATATGTTGTTTTTTTATTGTAGGCCTGTAATTCTTAGGAATAACGCACTGAAATCTGTCCAAACTAGTCTAGTAAACATCCCGGGGATGATAAAATTTGAAACACGAAATCTTAATTTATAATATAATAAATAATCATAAAAAATAATAATAATACATTTAATTCAATAATATAATCGAATCAAAAACAATGAAATTTGAACTATAGCGCCAAGTTCGCACATCACTGAGCTCAGTCGCAGAATCGTTTTCAGTGTCTGATGATGAATTTCCCCCACGAATCATTATCACTCAATTCTGCAAGTGGTTCTGATTTACTATCGCTGTTCTCTAGCCGGTCTAAAACCGCGTCTGACCTAAAGGGATGCTTTTTGGACGCCATGGACGTTTCTCAGTTTCCAGGCAGAAAGAACAGTAAAAATGCAGGCAGGGCG